>NC_069780.1:108327500-108466239 GCF_027406575.1 Nycticebus coucang | reverse complement strand
CCAGAAGAAATCTCCGAAAGGCGTGGGGGTGGGGACCGAGGAGGACTACTGATGAGGACTCGCCCCAGCCCCCTAGGGGCCAGCGGCTCACCGCGGTCAAGCCTGGCTCTCGCGTGGAAACGGTCAGACACGGGTGCATGCCCGACACCCGACAGAGGCTGGGATGGGCCGTGTCGGGCCGGGCCGCGGCGGTGGAAGGGACCGCAGGGTGAAAGAGGACCTGGAGGGAGGGTGCTCGGGGCGGGGCGAGCCCAGGCACCCCGTCGCCCCTCCCCCACCCCTTTGGAGTTACCCAGGCCTCTGGCAAGGCCTGCGGGGCAGCCGGCTGGACAGGGCGGCCGCAACAGTCCCTGGGGGCGGAGAGGCGCTTCGCGGGGGACGATTGGGGCCGACAGGCGCGGCGCGGGAGTCCCGCCACCACCAGCTCCCCCGCCCCCGCACACCTGCACCGCTCCAAAACCCCACCCGCGGTTCCCCCATCCCGTCCGCCCCCGTCCGGCGATCGCCCACGGCCGGGCCCTCTCCGGGGCTACGGGGCTCCCCGCTGTTGTCCCGTAGCCGGCGTGCAAGCCCCCAGCGGACGGGGCGTCGGGATGGGGTGGGGGGTGCCCAGCCAGCCGCCCAGTTCTGCCTCTTGAGGCGCCCGGGAGCCGGCCCGAACGTCTACGGCCGTATCACCCTGAACGCGCCCGATCTCGTCTGATCTCCGAAGCTTAAGCAGGGTCGGGCCTGGTTAGTACTTGGACGGGAGACCGCCTGGGAATACCGGGTGCTGCGGGCTTTTGCCTCTTCTTGCGTCGCTCGCCCGCCTCCTGGCGCGCGGTCCTGCCCAGTCCCCCCGTGGCGCCGACCTGGGCGGGCCCCGTCCGCCCCGCCTCCTTTTCCTCTTGTCCCTTGCCACCACTTTTCCTTCTCCACCGGGCCCTCTCCGGGGAGAAGGAATGGGCCTCGCTCCAGGCCCGCCCCCTGCCCTCTTCCAGGGGCACTCTTGCCTTCTTGAGTCCAAGACCGTCTCGGCTGGAGGGGTGCCGGTGGGGCTGGGGGGATAAGCATTTCCTTCTCTTCGGTAAGGCCACTGAGAGCTAATTGTGAATGCCTTTTTCAAAATTGCACAATGCCTTGTTTCTCAGGAGATTCATCTGCCCTTTCCTCAGACACACTTCGGCATGTTTACAAAGTGCCATCTCTTCCTGGAGAATACTTGCACTCATCCATCGCACGTGTGAATTCCTGAGCACTCCTCCTGAGTATCAGAAATACACATGAGCCCTTCCACAAGGTAAGTCCGTGTGCCAATAGCCGTCCAGCTCCGTGCATGATCTCAGTGAGAATAGAAGTTTGCCCCTGCCCCAGCAACGTATACCGGGGCAGTGTGCCGCTTGTGGCAAACACTCAGGAGGAAACTTCTCCTCAATAAGCCTTAAAGAGCTACCGGGGAGAGAAGTTTACCAACTTCCACAACGCCTCGCATCCCAGCAGCTTCATCTGCAACTTCCTTAGAAACAATTCAGTGTGTTTCCAATTCAGTGTGCCAACTCTACCGGAGAATACTTGTCTTGGTGGCACACGGAGCTCTCTCCACGCTCCTGGTGAGGGAATAGTAATACCCCTAAGCCCCCTCCAACGTAAACCAATGTGCCAGGCCATGCAACCACGTGCACGAACTCAGTGAGACCAGAAGCTTGCCCCCTGATCCAGCATAGAACCGGCAGGAGGCTTCGCACCCAAGGCCTCACCTCCCCTTTCTGCCAGTGTGCATCCAGGCAGCACACCACTCCCAAGGCACACGAGTCCACGTCTCTCCTGTCTGCCAGGGTGTATGCAGATAGCACTCCTTTTCCGCCAGGAAAAATCCTCACCTTTCCTTTCTGCCAGTGTGCATACAGTCAGCACTCCTCTCCCAGAGGACCCGAGTCCTGGAGCCCCTCCTTTCTGCCAGCGTCCATCCAGACAGCACCGGGCTCCTCTGCTATCACACCCGATTCCTCACCTGTCCTTCCTGCTGTGTGCATCCAGACAGCACTCCTCTCCCAGCGCAGGCGAGGACTCGGGTGCCATGCGGGAGCAGTGCCGTCTTCATGCCAACCGGCAGAAAGGGGGGGTGAGGACCCGGGTGCGTTGGCAGAGGAGTGCTGTCTGAAGGAACAGCAGCAGAAATGGGAGCTGAGGACTCGGGTGCGTTGGCAGAGGCGTGCTGCCTGCACGCACACTAGCAGAGAGGACGGATGAGGAGTCGGGTCGGCTGGGAGAGGAGTGCTGTGTGGACGCACACTCGCAGAAAGGAGAGCCGAGGACTCCTCCTCGGGTGCTCTGGGAGAGGCGTGCTGTCTGAATGCCCCCGAGCAGAATGGGGAGGTGGGGACAGAGTAAGCCAATGGCCCTTGGAGAATGTGCATGTTGCCAGGGAGACGAGGAGATTGCCACTGCACCAGCTTCTTAGCGGCCGTATCCCCGTGTGAGGGAAAAGCAGTTTCTTCTCTTCAGTAAGGCTATTGAGAGCTAACCGTGAATGCCTTTTTCAAAGTTCCCCCGGTACCTTCTTTCCCGGGAGGTTCCTCTGCCCTGTCCTTGTAAACTCTTCAGTCTATTTCCAAAGTGCAATCTGTTCCAGAGGATAATTGTATGGACCGGACACGTAACTGTCTGAACATTCCGTTCCCGCTGAGGAAACATTCATACATCTGAACCCCTCAGCGAGGTAAGTCAAGGTGCCACCAGCCGTGCAACTACGGGCATGAACTCAGTGAGAGGAGAAGATTGCCCCCTGGCTCTGGCACATACCCGTCAGGATGCTCACGCGTGGAAAAGGTCAGCCGTGCCCCAGCGGTGGAAGGAACTGCAGGGCGACAGAGGACCAGGAGGCGGGGTTGGGGTGGGGTGGAGGGGGGTGGTGGTTGTGGTGGTGGTGGTGGAGGCCCGGGGAGGCCACGCACCCCGTCCCCGCCCCAGCAGCCCCTGAAGTTTACTCAGGCCTCTGGCAAAGCCTGCGGGACCGCGGACAGCACAGGGCGGCGGCCACCGTCCCTGGGGACCCGAGAGGCGCTTCGTGGGGGGCGGGAGGGAGGGGGTGTGTGATTACCTGGGGCGACACACGCCCCAGGCGCCGGGTCCTGACCCCACCCCCACCTTCACATCCCCGCCCGCTGTTCCCCCAGCGTCTCCGCTCCTGTCCGGAGAGCGGCTTGCCAGCCTGGGCCGCTACGGGGCTCCCCGCTGTTGTTCCGGGTGCGGCCGGCGCGCGCAGCCAGCGGCGAGGAAGTCGGCATGGGGGGAGGGGGGCAGCCAGCAGCCCAGTTCTGCCTCTTGAGGCGCCCGGGAGCCGGCCCGTGCGTCTACGGCCATACCACCCTGAACGCGCCCGATCTCGTCTGATCTCGGAAGCTAAGCAGGGTCGGGCCTGGTTAGTACTTGGATGGGAGACCGCCTGGGAATACCGGGTGCTGTAGGCTTTTGCCTCTTCTTGCGTCGCTCGCCCACCTCCTGGAGCGGACCTGGCCGGGCCCCGTCCGCCCTGCCTCCTTGTCGTCTTGTCCCTTGCCACCACTTTCCCTTCAACACTGGGGCCCTGGCCTACGAGAAGGAACCGCCTTCGCTCCAGGGGCACTCGGACTTCTTGTGTCCAAGTCCGTCTCTGCGGCGGTGTGTCAGAGTGGGTCTCCTGCGCGTTGGTGGGGGGGGGGGGTTCGGGCAATGTTGTGGCGTGGCTGTCCCCCTGGGTAGAAGACCGGGACCCGGTGTCCGACGGTGCTGCTCTGTGGACTGCCCAGGTGAGATGGGGCAGCGACACCCTGAGTGGCAATCTGGGGGTGGGGGCTGTGCGGGGATGCGGCGGGATTCCCGGTGGCCGCCAGCCTTGGCCGGCTTTGCGAACCGCAGGAGGATCTTCCGGACAAGGGCAGGGGCAGGGGCAGGGGCAATGGCCTGGGCGCGGGCAGGCCCGGGGCGCGCCGGTGGCTCCACGCGGGTGCCGGGCAGGTGACCACACCGGCAGGCGCGGGGGCCCCGGCGGCGGTGACGCAGGCTGGCCGCCAAGCCAGGCAGGTCCGAGTGGCCGGGACCCTGACCGCCGGGGCCAGATCTCTTGGCGTGGTCGGGGTAGAACACACGGAGGCTTCCGCACACGTGTGGGGAGACCGACAGGAAGGGCGGGGGCGCAGGCGGGTCCTCCCCCATCTTGGGGGTGACCCAGGTCTCTGGCGAGGTCCGCCGGGGACAGCATGTAGGAGAGGGCGGACACAGCTGTCCCCGGGGGTGTGGGAAGAGGTGCCATGTGGCGATCGGCGGTGAACGTCCCAGCCCACCCCCGCCGGGCCAGGGCAGCCTGAGCGAGCGGCAGCCAAGCCTCGCGGGCTCCCCACTGCTGCCAACAGCCTTGCCAGCCAGGCTTAGCGCGGGTGGGCTCGGTCGCGGCCGCAGCCGGGCTGGGGTGACGGCACGCCCTGCAGTGCCACCTGAGGCGGCCCGGGGAGGCAACTGGAGACCTTGAGCCCCAAGTCCCGCCTCAGATCCTCCTGTCGAAAGAGCAAGAGGGAAAGGGCCTAGGGCCCCCATCCCCCAGAAGAAATCTCCGAAAGGCGTGGGGGTGGGGACCGAGGAGGACTACTGATGAGGACTCGCCCCAGCCCCCTAGGGGCCAGCGGCTCACCGCGGTCAAGCCTGGCTCTCGCGTGGAAACGGTCAGACACGGGTGCATGCCCGACACCCGACAGAGGCTGGGATGGGCCGTGTCGGGCCGGGCCGCGGCGGTGGAAGGGACCGCAGGGTGAAAGAGGACCTGGAGGGAGGGTGCTCGGGGCGGGGCGAGCCCAGGCACCCCGTCGCCCCTCCCCCACCCCTTTGGATTTACCCAGGCCTCTGGCAAGGCCTGCGGGGCAGCCGGCTGGACAGGGCGGCCGCATCAGTCCCTGGGGGCGGAGAGGCGCTTCGCGGGGGACGATTGGGGCCGACAGGCGCGGCGCGGGAGTCCCGCCACCACCAGCTCCCCCGCCCCCGCACACCTGCACCGCTCCAAAACCCCACCCGCGGTTCCCCCATCCCGTCCGCCCCCGTCCGGCGATCGCCCACGGCCGGGCCCTCTCCGGGGCTACGGGGCTCCCCGCTGTTGTCCCGTAGCCGGCGTGCAAGCCCCCAGCGGACGGGGCGTCGGGATGGGGTGGGGGGTGCCCAGCCAGCCGCCCAGTTCTGCCTCTTGAGGCGCCCGGGAGCCGGCCCGAACGTCTACGGCCGTATCACCCTGAACGCGCCCGATCTCGTCTGATCTCCGAAGCTTAAGCAGGGTCGGGCCTGGTTAGTACTTGGACGGGAGACCGCCTGGGAATACCGGGTGCTGCGGGCTTTTGCCTCTTCTTGCGTCGCTCGCCCGCCTCCTGGCGCGCGGTCCTGCCCAGTCCCCCCGTGGCGCCGACCTGGGCGGGCCCCGTCCGCCCCGCCTCCTTTTCCTCTTGTCCCTTGCCACCACTTTTCCTTCTCCACCGGGCCCTCTCCGGGGAGAAGGAATGGGCCTCGCTCCAGGCCCGCCCCCTGCCCTCTTCCAGGGGCACTCTTGCCTTCTTGAGTCCAAGACCGTCTCGGCTGGAGGGGTGCCGGTGGGGCTGGGGGGATAAGCATTTCCTTCTCTTCGGTAAGGCCACTGAGAGCTAATTGTGAATGCCTTTTTCAAAATTGCACAATGCCTTGTTTCTCAGGAGATTCATCTGCCCTTTCCTCAGACACACTTCGGCATGTTTACAAAGTGCCATCTCTTCCTGGAGAATACTTGCACTCATCCATCGCACGTGTGAATTCCTGAGCACTCCTCCTGAGTATCAGAAATACACATGAGCCCTTCCACAAGGTAAGTCCGTGTGCCAATAGCCGTCCAGCTCCGTGCATGATCTCAGTGAGAATAGAAGTTTGCCCCTGCCCCAGCAACGTATACCGGGGCAGTGTGCCGCTTGTGGCAAACACTCAGGAGGAAACTTCTCCTCAATAAGCCTTAAAGAGCTACCGGGGAGAGAAGTTTACCAACTTCCACAACGCCTCGCATCCCAGCAGCTTCATCTGCAACTTCCTTAGAAACAATTCAGTGTGTTTCCAATTCAGTGTGCCACCTCTACCGGAGAATACTTGTCTTGGTGGCACACGGAGCTCTCTCCACGCTCCTGGTGAGGGAATAGTAATACCCCTAAGCCCCCTCCAACGTAAACCAATGTGCCAGGCCATGCAACCACGTGCACGAACTCAGTCAGACCAGAAGCTTGCCCCCTGATCCAGCATAGAACCGGCAGGAGGCTTCGCACCCAAGGCCTCACCTCCCCTTTCTGCCAGTGTGCATCCAGGCAGCACACCACTCCCAAGGCACACGAGTCCACGTCTCTCCTGTCTGCCAGGGTGTATGCAGATAGCACTCCTTTTCCGCCAGGAAAAATCCTCACCTTTCCTTTCTGCCAGTGTGCATACAGTCAGCACTCCTCTCCCAGAGGACCCGAGTCCTGGAGCCCCTCCTTTCTGCCAGCGTCCATCCAGACAGCACCGGGCTCCTCTGCTATCACACCCGATTCCTCACCTGTCCTTCCTGCTGTGTGCATCCAGACAGCACTCCTCTCCCAGCGCAGGCGAGGACTCGGGTGCCATGCGGGAGCAGTGCCGTCTTCATGCCAACCGGCAGAAAGGGGGGGTGAGGACCCGGGTGCGTTGGCAGAGGAGTGCTGTCTGAAGGAACAGCAGCAGAAATGGGAGCTGAGGACTCGGGTGCGTTGGCAGAGGCGTGCTGCCTGCACGCACACTAGCAGAGAGGACGGATGAGGAGTCGGGTCGGCTGGGAGAGGAGTGCTGTGTGGACGCACACTCGCAGAAAGGAGAGCCGAGGACTCCTCCTCGGGTGCTCTGGGAGAGGCGTGCTGTCTGAATGCCCCCGAGCAGAATGGGGAGGTGGGGACAGAGTAAGCCAATGGCCCTTGGAGAATGTGCATGTTGCCAGGGAGACGAGGAGATTGCCACTGCACCAGCTTCTTAGCGGCCGTATCCCCGTGTGAGGGAAAAGCAGTTTCTTCTCTTCAGTAAGGCAATTGAGAGCTAACCGTGAATGCCTTTTTCAAAGTTCCCCCGGTACCTTCTTTCCCGGGAGGTTCCTCTGCCCTGTCCTTGTAAACTCTTCAGTCTATTTCCAAAGTGCAATCTGTTCCAGAGAATAATTGTATGGACCGGACACGTAACTGTCTGAACATTCCGTTCCCGCTGAGGAAACATTCATACATCTGAACCCCTCAGCGAGGTAAGTCAAGGTGCCACCAGCCGTGCAACTACGGGCATGAACTCAGTGAGAGGAGAAGATTGCCCCCTGGCTCTGGCACATACCCGTCAGGATGCTCACGCGTGGAAAAGGTCAGCCGTGCCCCAGCGGTGGAAGGAACTGCAGGGCGACAGAGGACCAGGAGGCGGGGTTGGGGTGGGGTGGAGGGGGGTGGTGGTTGTGGTGGTGGTGGTGGAGGCCCGGGGAGGCCACGCACCCCGTCCCCGCCCCAGCAGCCCCTGAAGTTTACTCAGGCCTCTGGCAAAGCCTGCGGGACCGCGGACAGCACAGGGCGGCGGCCACCGTCCCTGGGGACCCGAGAGGCGCTTCGTGGGGGGCGGGAGGGAGGGGGTGTGTGATTACCTGGGGCGACACACGCCCCAGGCGCCGGGTCCTGACCCCACCCCCACCTTCACATCCCCGCCCGCTGTTCCCCCAGCGTCTCCGCTCCTGTCCGGAGAGCGGCTTGCCAGCCTGGGCCGCTACGGGGCTCCCCGCTGTTGTTCCGGGTGCGGCCGGCGCGCGCAGCCAGCGGCGAGGAAGTCGGCATGGGGGGAGGGGGGCAGCCAGCAGCCCAGTCCTGCCTCTTGAGGCGCCCGGGAGCCGGCCCGTGCGTCTACGGCCATACCACCCTGAACGCGCCCGATCTCGTCTGATCTCGGAAGCTAAGCAGGGTCGGGCCTGGTTAGTACTTGGATGGGAGACCGCCTGGGAATACCGGGTGCTGTAGGCTTTTGCCTCTTCTTGCGTCGCTCGCCCACCTCCTGGTGCGGACCTGGCCGGGCCCCGTCTGCCCTGCCTCCTTGTCGTCTTGTCCCTTGCCACCACTTTCCCTTCAACACTGGGGCCCTGGCCTACGAGAAGGAACCGCCTTCGCTCCAGGGGCACTCGGACTTCTTGTGTCCAAGTCCGTCTCTGCGGCGGTGTGTCAGAGTGGGTCTCCTGCGCGTTGGTGGGGGGGGGGGGTTCGGGCAATGTTGTGGCGTGGCTGTCCCCCTGGGTAGAAGACCGGGACCCGGTGTCCGACGGTGCTGCTCTGTGGACTGCCCAGGTGAGATGGGGCAGCGACACCCTGAGTGGCAATCTGGGGGTGGGGGCTGTGCGGGGATGCGGCGGGATTCCCGGTGGCCGCCAGCCTTGGCCGGCTTTGCGAACCGCAGGAGGATCTTCCGGACAAGGGCAGGGGCAGGGGCAGGGGCAATGGCAAGGGCGCGGGCAGGCCCGGGGCGCGCCGGTGGCTTCACGCGGGTGCCGGGCAGGTGACCACACCGGCAGGCGCGGGGGCCCCGGCGGCGGTGACGCAGGCTGGCCGCCAAGCCAGGCAGGTCCGAGTGGCCGGGACCCTGACCGCCGGGGCCAGATCTCTTGGCGTGGTCGGGGTGGAACACACGGAGGCTTCCGCACACGTGTGGGGAGACCGACAGGAAGGGCGGGGGCGCAGGCGGGTCCTCCCCCATCTTGGGGGTGACCCAGGTCTCTGGCGAGGTCCGCCGGGGACAGCATGTAGGAGAGGGCGGACACAGCTGTCCCCGGGGGTGTGGGAAGAGGTGCCATGTGGCGATCGGCGGTGAACGTCCCAGCCCACCCCCGCCGGGCCAGGGCAGCCTGAGCGAGCGGCAGCCAAGCCTCCCGGGCTCCCCACTGCTGCCAACAGCCTTGCCAGCCAGGCTTAGCGCGGGTGGGCTCGGTCGCGGCCGCAGCCGGGCTGGGGTGACGGCACGCCCTGCAGTGCCACCTGAGGCGGCCCGGGGAGGCAACTGGAGACCTTGAGCCCCAAGTCCCGCCTCAGATCCTCCTGTCGAAAGAGCAAGAGGGAAAGGGCCTAGGGCCCCCATCCCCCAGAAGAAATCTCCGAAAGGCGTGGGGGTGGGGACCGAGGAGGACTACTGATGAGGACTCGCCCCAGCCCCCTAGGGGCCAGCGGCTCACCGCGGTCAAGCCTGGCTCTCGCGTGGAAACGGTCAGACACGGGTGCATGCCCGACACCCGACAGAGGCTGGGATGGGCCCTGTCGGGCCGGGCCGCGGCGGTGGAAGGGACCGCAGGGTGAAAGAGGACCTGGAGGGAGGGTGCTCGGGGCGGGGCGAGCCCAGGCACCCCGTCGCCCCTCCCCCACCCCTTTGGAGTTACCCAGGCCTCTGGCAAGGCCTGCGGGGCAGCCGGCTGGACGGGGCGGCCGCAACAGTCCCTGGGGGCGGAGAGGCGCTTCGCGGGGGACGATTGGGGCCGACAGGCGCGGCGCGGGAGTCCCGCCACCACCAGCTCCCCCCCCCCCGCACACACGCACCGATCCAAAACCCCACCCGCGGTTCCCCCATCCCGTCCGCCCCCGTCCGGCGATCGCCCACGGCCGGGCCCTCTCCGGGGCTACGGGGCTCCCCGCTGTTGTCCCGTAGCCGGCGTGCAAGCCCCCAGCGGACGGGGCGTCGGGATGGGGTGGGGGGTGCCCAGCCAGCCGCCCAGTTCTGCCTCTTGAGGCGCCCGGGAGCCGGCCCGAACGTCTACGGCCGTATCACCCTGAACGCGCCCGATCTCGTCTGATCTCCGAAGCTTAAGCAGGGTCGGGCCTGGTTAGTACTTGGACGGGAGACCGCCTGGGAATACCGGGTGCTGCGGGCTTTTCCCTCTTCTTGCGTCGCTCGCCCGCCTCCTGGCGCGCGGTCCTGCCCAGTCCCCCCGTGGCGCCGACCTGGGCGGGCCCCTCCGCCCCGCCTCCTTTTCCTCTTGTCCCTTGCCACCACTTTTCCTTCTCCACCGGGCCCTCTCCGGGGAGAAGGAATGGGCCTCGCTCCAGGCCCGCCCCCTGCCCTCTTCCAGGGGCACTCTTGCCTTCTTGAGTCCAAGACCGTCTCGGCTGGAGGGGTGCCGGTGGGGCTGGGGGGATAAGCATTTCCTTCTCTTCGGTAAGGCCACTGAGAGCTAATTGTGAATGCCTTTTTCAAAATTGCACAATGCCTTGTTTCTCAGGAGATTCATCTGCCCTTTCCTCAGACACACTTCGGCATGTTTACAAAGTGCCATCTCTTCCTGGAGAATACTTGCACTCATCCATCGCACGTGTGAATTCCTGAGCACTCCTCCTGAGTATCAGAAATACACATGAGCCCTTCCACAAGGTAAGTCCGTGTGCCAATAGCCGTCCAGCTCCGTGCATGATCTCAGTGAGAATAGAAGTTTGCCCCTGCCCCAGCAACGTATACCGGGGCAGTGTGCCGCTTGTGGCAAACACTCAGGAGGAAACTTCTCCTCAATAAGCCTTAAAGAGCTACCGGGGAGAGAAGTTTACCAACTTCCACAACGCCTCGCATCCCAGCAGCTTCATCTGCAACTTCCCTAGAAACAATTCAGTGTGTTTCCAATTCAGTGTGCCACCTCTACCGGAGAATACTTGTCTTGGTGGCACACGGAGCTCTCTCCACGCTCCTGGTGAGGGAATAGTAATACCCCTAAGCCCCCTCCAACGTAAACCAATGTGCCAGGCCATGCAACCACGTGCACGAACTCAGTGACACCAGAAGCTTGCCCCCTGATCCAGCATAGAACCGGCAGGAGGCTTCGCACCCAAGGCCTCACCTCCCTTTTCTGCCAGTGTGCATCCAGGCAGCACACCACTCCCAAGGCACACGAGTCCACGTCTCTCCTGTCTGCCAGGGTGTATGCAGATAGCACTCCTTTTCCGCCAGGAAAAATCCTCACCTTTCCTTTCTGCCAGTGTGCATACAGTCAGCACTCCTCTCCCAGAGGACCCGAGTCCTGGAGCCCCTCCTTTCTGCCAGCGTCCATCCAGACAGCACCGGGCTCCTCTGCTATCACACCCGATTCCTCACCTGTCCTTCCTGCTGTGTGCATCCAGACAGCACTCCTCTCCCAGCGCAGGCGAGGACTCGGGTGCCATGCGGGAGCAGTGCCGTCTTCATGCCAACCGGCAGAAAGGGGGGGTGAGGACCCGGGTGCGTTGGCAGAGGAGTGCTGTCTGAAGGAACAGCAGCAGAAATGGGAGCTGAGGACTCGGGTGCGTTGGCAGAGGCGTGCTGCCTGCACGCACACTAGCAGAGAGGACGGATGAGGAGTCGGGTCGGCTGGGAGAGGAGTGCTGTGTGGACGCACACTCGCAGAAAGGAGAGCCGAGGACTCCTCCTCGGGTGCTCTGGGAGAGGCGTGCTGTCTGAATGCCCCCGAGCAGAATGGGGAGGTGGGGACAGAGTAAGCCAATGGCCCTTGGAGAATGTGCATGTTGCCAGGGAGACGAGGAGATTGCCACTGCACCAGCTTCTTAGCGGCCGTATCCCCGTGTGAGGGAAAAGCAGTTTCTTCTCTTCAGTAAGGCTATTGAGAGCTAACCGTGAATGCCTTTTTCAAAGTTCCCCCGGTACCTTCTTTCCCGGGAGGTTCCTCTGCCCTGTCCTTGTAAACTCTTCAGTCTATTTCCAAAGTGCAATCTGTTCCAGAGGATAATTGTATGGACCGGACACGTAACTGTCTGAACATTCCGTTCCCGCTGAGGAAACATTCATACATCTGAACCCCTCAGCGAGGTAAGTCAAGGTGCCACCAGCCGTGCAACTACGGGCATGAACTCAGTGAGAGGAGAAGATTGCCCCCTGGCTCTGGCACATACCCGTCAGGATGCTCACGCGTGGAAAAGGTCAGCCGTGCCCCAGCGGTGGAAGGAACTGCAGGGCGACAGAGGACCAGGAGGCGGGGTTGGGGTGGGGTGGAGGGGGGTGGTGGTTGTGGTGGTGGTGGTGGAGGCCCGGGGAGGCCACGCACCCCGTCCCCGCCCCAGCAGCCCCTGAAGTTTACTCAGGCCTCTGGCAAAGCCTGCGGGACCGCGGACAGCACAGGGCGGCGGCCACCGTCCCTGGGGACCCGAGAGGCGCTTCGTGGGGGGCGGGAGGGAGGGGGTGTGTGATTACCTGGGGCGACACACGCCCCAGGCGCCGGGTCCTGACCCCACCCCCACCTTCACATCCCCGCCCGCTGTTCCCCCAGCGTCTCCGCTCCTGTCCGGAGAGCGGCTTGCCAGCCTGGGCCGCTACGGGGCTCCCCGCTGTTGTTCCGGGTGCGGCCGGCGCGCGCAGCCAGCGGCGAGGAAGTCGGCATGGGGGGAGGGGGGCAGCCAGCAGCCCAGTTCTGCCTCTTGAGGCGCCCGGGAGCCGGCCCGTGCGTCTACGGCCATACCACCCTGAACGCGCCCGATCTCGTCTGATCTCGGAAGCTAAGCAGGGTCGGGCCTGGTTAGTACTTGGATGGGAGACCGCCTGGGAATACCGGGTGCTGTAGGCTTTTGCCTCTTCTTGCGTCGCTCGCCCACCTCCTGGAGCGGACCTGGCCGGGCCCCGTCCGCCCTGCCTCCTTGTCGTCTTGTCCCTTGCCACCACTTTCCCTTCAACACTGGGGCCCTGGCCTACGAGAAGGAACCGCCTTCGCTCCAGGGGCACTCGGACTTCTTGTGTCCAAGTCCGTCTCTGCGGCGGTGTGTCAGAGTGGGTCTCCTGCGCGTTGGTGGGGGGGGGGGGTTCGGGCAATGTTGTGGCGTGGCTGTCCCCCTGGGTAGAAGACCGGGACCCGGTGTCCGACGGTGCTGCTCTGTGGACTGCCCAGGTGAGATGGGGCAGCGACACCCTGAGTGGCAATCTGGGGGTGGGGGCTGTGCGGGGATGCGGCGGGATTCCCGGTGGCCGCCAGCCTTGGCCGGCTTTGCGAACCGCAGGAGGATCTTCCGGACAAGGGCAGGGGCAGGGGCAGGGGCAATGGCCTGGGCGCGGGCAGGCCCGGGGCGCGCCGGTGGCTCCACGCGGGTGCCGGGCAGGTGACCACACCGGCAGGCGCGGGGGCCCCGGCGGCGGTGACGCAGGCTGGCCGCCAAGCCAGGCAGGTCCGAGTGGCCGGGACCCTGACCGCCGGGGCCAGATCTCTTGGCGTGGTCGGGGTAGAACACACGGAGGCTTCCGCACACGTGTGGGGAGACCGACAGGAAGGGCGGGGGCGCAGGCGGGTCCTCCCCCATCTTGGGGGTGACCCAGGTCTCTGGCGAGGTCCGCCGGGGACAGCATGTAGGAGAGGGCGGACACAGCTGTCCCCGGGGGTGTGGGAAGAGGTGCCATGTGGCGATCGGCGGTGAACGTCCCAGCCCACCCCCGCCGGGCCAGGGCAGCCTGAGCGAGCGGCAGCCAAGCCTCGCGGGCTCCCCACTGCTGCCAACAGCCTTGCCAGCCAGGCTTAGCGCGGGTGGGCTCGGTCGCGGCCGCAGCCGGGCTGGGGTGACGGCACGCCCTGCAGTGCCACCTGAGGCGGCCCGGGGAGGCAACTGGAGACCTTGAGCCCCAAGTCCCGCCTCAGATCCTCCTGTCGAAAGAGCAAGAGGGAAAGGGCCTAGGGCCCCCATCCCCCAGAAGAAATCTCCGAAAGGCGTGGGGGTGGGGACCGAGGAGGACTACTGATGAGGACTCGCCCCAGCCCCCTAGGGGCCAGCGGCTCACCGCCGTCAAGCCTGGCTCTCGCGTGGAAACGGTCAGACACGGGTGCATGCCCGACACCCGACAGAGGCTGGGATGGGCCGTGTCGGGCCGGGCCGCGGCGGTGGAAGGGACCGCAGGGTGAAAGAGGACCTGGAGGGAGGGTGCTCGGGGCGGGGCGAGCCCAGGCACCCCGTCGCCCCTCCCCCACCCCTTTGGAGTTACCCAGGCCTCTGGCAAGGCCTGCGGGGCAGCCGGCTGGACAGGGCGGCCGCAACAGTCCCTGGGGGCGGAGAGGCGCTTCGCGGGGGACGATTGGGGCCGACAGGCGCGGCGCGGGAGTCCCGCCACCACCAGCTCCCCCGCCCCCGCACACCTGCACCGCTCCAAAACCCCACCCGCGGTTCCCCCATCCCGTCCGCCCCCGTCCGGCGATCGCCCACGGCCGGGCCCTCTCCGGGGCTACGGGGCTCCCCGCTGTTGTCCCGTAGCCGGCGTGCAAGCCCCCAGCGGACGGGGCGTCGGGATGGGGTGGGGGGTGCCCAGCCAGCCGCCCAGTTCTGCCTCTTGAGGCGCCCGGGAGCCGGCCCGAACGTCTACGGCCGTATCACCCTGAACGCGCCCGATCTCGTCTGATCTCCGAAGCTTAAGCAGGGTCGGGCCTGGTTAGTACTTGGACGGGAGACCGCCTGGGAATACCGGGTGCTGCGGGCTTTTGCCTCTTCTTGCGTCGCTCGCCCGCCTCCTGGCGCGCGGTCCTGCCCAGTCCCCCCGTGGCGCCGACCTGGGCGGGCCCCGTCCGCCCCGCCTCCTTTTCCTCTTGTCCCTTGCCACCACTTTTCCTTCTCCACCGGGCCCTCTCCGGGGAGAAGGAATGGGCCTCGCTCCAGGCCCGCCCCCTGCCCTCTTCCAGGGGCACTCTTGCCTTCTTGAGTCCAAGACCGTCTCGGCTGGAGGGGTGCCGGTGGGGCTGGGGGGATAAGCATTTCCTTCTCTTCGGTAAGGCCACTGAGAGCTAATTGTGAATGCCTTTTTCAAAATTGCACAATGCCTTGTTTCTCAGGAGATTCATCTGCCCTTTCCTCAGACACACTTCGGCATGTTTACAAAGTGCCATCTCTTCCTGGAGAATACTTGCACTCATCCATCGCACGTGTGAATTCCTGAGCACTCCTCCTGAGTATCAGAAATACACATGAGCCCTTCCACAAGGTAAGTCCGTGTGCCAATAGCCGTCCAGCTCCGTGCATGATCTCAGTGAGAATAGAAGTTTGCCCCTGCCCCAGCAACGTATACCGGGGCAGTGTGCCGCTTGTGGCAAACACTCAGGAGGAAACTTCTCCTCAATAAGCCTTAAAGAGCTACCGGGGAGAGAAGTTTACCAACTTCCACAACGCCTCGCATCCCAGCAGCTTCATCTGCAACTTCCTTAGAAACAATTCAGTGTGTTTCCAATTCAGTGTGCCACCTCTACCGGAGAATACTTGTCTTGGTGGCACACGGAGCTCTCTCCACGCTCCTGGTGAGGGAATAGTAATACCCCTAAGCCCCCTCCAACGTAAACCAATGTGCCAGGCCATGCAACCACGTGCACGAACTCAGTCAGACCAGAAGCTTGCCCCCTGATCCAGCATAGAACCGGCAGGAGGCTTCGCACCCAAGGCCTCACCTCCCCTTTCTGCCAGTGTGCATCCAGGCAGCACACCACTCCCAAGGCACACGAGTCCACGTCTCTCCTGTCTGCCAGGGTGTATGCAGATAGCACTCCTTTTCCGCCAGGAAAAATCCTCACCTTTCCTTTCTGCCAGTGTGCATACAGTCAGCACTCCTCTCCCAGAGGACCCGAGTCCTGGAGCCCCTCCTTTCTGCCAGCGTCCATCCAGACAGCACCGGGCTCCTCTGCTATCACACCCGATTCCTCACCTGTCCTTCCTGCTGTGTGCATCCAGACAGCACTCCTCTCCCAGCGCAGGCGAGGACTCGGGTGCCATGCGGGAGCAGTGCCGTCTTCATGCCAACCGGCAGAAAGGGGGGGTGAGGACCCGGGTGCGTTGGCAGAGGAGTGCTGTCTGAAGGAACAGCAGCAGAAATGGGAGCTGAGGACTCGGGTGCGTTGGCAGAGGCGTGCTGCCTGCACGCACACTAGCAGAGAGGACGGATGAGGAGTCGGGTCGGCTGGGAGAGGAGTGCTGTGTGGACGCACACTCGCAGAAAGGAGAGCCGAGGACTCCTCCTCGGGTGCTCTGGGAGAGGCGTGCTGTCTGAATGCCCCCGAGCAGAATGGGGAGGTGGGGACAGAGTAAGCCAATGGCCCTTGGAGAATGTGCATGTTGCCAGGGAGACGAGGAGATTGCCACTGCACCAGCTTCTTAGCGGCCGTATCCCCGTGTGAGGGAAAAGCAGTTTCTTCTCTTCAGTAAGGCAATTGAGAGCTAACCGTGAATGCCTTTTTCAAAGTTCCCCCGGTACCTTCTTTCCCGGGAGGTTCCTCTGCCCTGTCCTTGTAAACTCTTCAGTCTATTTCCAAAGTGCAATCTGTTCCAGAGAATAATTGTATGGACCGGACACGTAACTGTCTGAACATTCCGTTCCCGCTGAGGAAACATTCATACATCTGAACCCCTCAGCGAGGTAAGTCAAGGTGCCACCAGCCGTGCAACTACGGGCATGAACTCAGTGAGAGGAGAAGATTGCCCCCTGGCTCTGGCACATACCCGTCAGGATGCTCACGCGTGGAAAAGGTCAGCCGTGCCCCAGCGGTGGAAGGAACTGCAGGGCGACAGAGGACCAGGAGGCGGGGTTGGGGTGGGGTGGAGGGGGGTGGTGGTTGTGGTGGTGGTGGTGGAGGCCCGGGGAGGCCACGCACCCCGTCCCCGCCCCAGCAGCCCCTGAAGTTTACTCAGGCCTCTGGCAAAGCCTGCGGGACCGCGGACAGCACAGGGCGGCGGCCACCGTCCCTGGGGACCCGAGAGGCGCTTCGTGGGGGGCGGGAGGGAGGGGGTGTGTGATTACCTGGGGCGACACACGCCCCAGGCGCCGGGTCCTGACCCCACCCCCACCTTCACATCCCCGCCCGCTGTTCCCCCAGCGTCTCCGCTCCTGTCCGGAGAGCGGCTTGCCAGCCTGGGCCGCTACGGGGCTCCCCGCTGTTGTTCCGGGTGCGGCCGGCGCGCGCAGCCAGCGGCGAGGAAGTCGGCATGGGGGGAGGGGGACAGCCAGCAGCCCAGTCCTGCCTCTTGAGGCGCCCGGGAGCCGGCCCGTGCGTCTACGGCCATACCACCCTGAACGCGCCCGATCTCGTCTGATCTCGGAAGCTAAGCAGGGTCGGGCCTGGTTAGTACTTGGATGGGAGACCGCCTGGGAATACCGGGTGCTGTAGGCTTTTGCCTCTTCTTGCGTCGCTCGCCCACCTCCTGGTGCGGACCTGGCCGGGCCCCGTCCGCCCTGCCTCCTTGTCGTCTTGTCCCTTGCCACCACTTTCCCTTCAACACTGGGGCCCTGGCCTACGAGAAGGAACCGCCTTCGCTCCAGGGGCACTCGGACTTCTTGTGTCCAAGTCCGTCTCTGCGGCGGTGTGTCAGAGTGGGTCTCCTGCGCGTTGGTGGGGGGTGGGGGTTCGGGCAATGTTGTGGCGTGGCTGTCCCCCTGGGTAGAAGACCGGGACCCGGTGTCCGACGGTGCTGCTCTGTGGACTGCCCAGGTGAGATGGGGCAGCGACACCCTGAGTGGCAATCTGGGGGTGGGGGCTGTGCGGGGATGCGGCGGGATTCCCGGTGGCCGCCAGCCTTGGCCGGCTTTGCGAACCGCAGGAGGATCTTCCGGACAAGGGCAGGGGCAGGGGCAGGGGCAATGGCAAGGGCGCGGGCAGGCCCGGGGCGCGCCGGTGGCTTCACGCGGGTGCCGGGCAGGTGACCACACCGGCAGGCGCGGGGGCCCCGGCGGCGGTGACGCAGGCTGGCCGCCAAGCCAGGCAGGTCCGAGTGGCCGGGACCCTGACCGCCGGGGCCAGTTCTCTTGGCGTGGTCGGGGTGGAACACACGGAGGCTTCCGCACACGTGTGGGGAGACCGACAGGAAGGGCGGGGGCGCAGGCGGGTCCTCCCCCATCTTGGGGGTGACCCAGGTCTCTGGCGAGGTCCGCCGGGGACAGCATGTAGGAGAGGGCGGACACAGCTGTCCCCGGGGGTGTGGGAAGAGGTGCCATGTGGCGATCGGCGGTGAACGTCCCAGCCCACCCCCGCCGGGCCAGGGCAGCCTGAGCGAGCGGCAGCCAAGCCTCGCGGGCTCCCCACTGCTGCCAACAGCCTTGCCAGCCAGGCTTAGCGCGGGTGGGCTCGGTCGCGGCCGCAGCCGGGCTGGGGTGACGGCACGCCCTGCAGTGCCACCTGAGGCGGCCCGGGGAGGCAACTGGAGACCTTGAGCCCCAAGTCCCGCCTCAGATCCTCCTGTCGAAAGAGCAAGAGGGAAAGGGCCTAGGGCCCCCATCCCCCAGAAGAAATCTCCGAAAGGCGTGGGGGTGGGGACCGAGGAGGACTACTGATGAGGACTCGCCCCAGCCCCCTAGGGGCCAGCGGCTCACCGCGGTCAAGCCTGGCTCTCGCGTGGAAACGGTCAGACACGGGTGCATGCCCGACACCCGACAGAGGCTGGGATGGGCCCTGTCGGGCCGGGCCGCGGCGGTGGAAGGGACCGCAGGGTGAAAGAGGACCTGGAGGGAGGGTGCTCGGGGCGGGGCGAGCCCAGGCACCCCGTCGCCCCTCCCCCACCCCTTTGGAGTTACCCAGGCCTCTGGCAAGGCCTGCGGGGCAGCCGGCTGGACGGGGCGGCCGCAACAGTCCCTGGGGGCGGAGAGGCGCTTCGCGGGGGACGATTGGGGCCGACAGGCGCGGCGCGGGAGTCCCGCCACCACCAGCTCCCCCCCCCCCGCACACACGCACCGATCCAAAACCCCACCCGCGGTTCCCCCATCCCGTCCGCCCCCGTCCGGCGATCGCCCACGGCCGGGCCCTCTCCGGGGCTACGGGGCTCCCCGCTGTTGTCCCGTAGCCGGCGTGCAAGCCCCCAGCGGACGGGGCGTCGGGATGGGGTGGGGGGTGCCCAGCCAGCCGCCCAGTTCTGCCTCTTGAGGCGCCCGGGAGCCGGCCCGAACGTCTACGGCCGTATCACCCTGAACGCGCCCGATCTCGTCTGATCTCCGAAGCTTAAGCAGGGTCGGGCCTGGTTAGTACTTGGACGGGAGACCGCCTGGGAATACCGGGTGCTGCGGGCTTTTCCCTCTTCTTGCGTCGCTCGCCCGCCTCCTGGCGCGCGGTCCTGCCCAGTCCCCCCGTGGCGCCGACCTGGGCGGGCCCCTCCGCCCCGCCTCCTTTTCCTCTTGTCCCTTGCCACCACTTTTCCTTCTCCACCGGGCCCTCTCCGGGGAGAAGGAATGGGCCTCGCTCCAGGCCCGCCCCCTGCCCTCTTCCAGGGGCACTCTTGCCTTCTTGAGTCCAAGACCGTCTCGGCTGGAGGGGTGCCGGTGGGGCTGGGGGGATAAGCATTTCCTTCTCTTCGGTAAGGCCACTGAGAGCTAATTGTGAATGCCTTTTTCAAAATTGCACAATGCCTTGTTTCTCAGGAGATTCATCTGCCCTTTCCTCAGACACACTTCGGCATGTTTACAAAGTGCCATCTCTTCCTGGAGAATACTTGCACTCATCCATCGCACGTGTGAATTCCTGAGCACTCCTCCTGAGTATCAGAAATACACATGAGCCCTTCCACAAGGTAAGTCCGTGTGCCAATAGCCGTCCAGCTCCGTGCATGATCTCAGTGAGAATAGAAGTTTGCCCCTGCCCCAGCAACGTATACCGGGGCAGTGTGCCGCTTGTGGCAAACACTCAGGAGGAAACTTCTCCTCAATAAGCCTTAAAGAGCTACCGGGGAGAGAAGTTTACCAACTTCCACAACGCCTCGCATCCCAGCAGCTTCATCTGCAACTTCCCTAGAAACAATTCAGTGTGTTTCCAATTCAGTGTGCCACCTCTACCGGAGAATACTTGTCTTGGTGGCACACGGAGCTCTCTCCACGCTCCTGGTGAGGGAATAGTAATACCCCTAAGCCCCCTCCAACGTAAACCAATGTGCCAGGCCATGCAACCACGTGCACGAACTCAGTGACACCAGAAGCTTGCCCCCTGATCCAGCATAGAACCGGCAGGAGGCTTCGCACCCAAGGCCTCACCTCCCCTTTCTGCCAGTGTGCATCCAGGCAGCACACCACTCCCAAGGCACACGAGTCCACGTCTCTCCTGTCTGCCAGGGTGTATGCAGATAGCACTCCTTTTCCGCCAGGAAAAATCCTCACCTTTCCTTTCTGCCAGTGTGCATACAGTCAGCACTCCTCTCCCAGAGGACCCGAGTCCTGGAGCCCCTCCTTTCTGCCAGCGTCCATCCAGACAGCACCGGGCTCCTCTGCTATCACACCCGATTCCTCACCTGTCCTTCCTGCTGTGTGCATCCAGACAGCACTCCTCTCCCAGCGCAGGCGAGGACTCGGGTGCCATGCGGGAGCAGTGCCGTCTTCATGCCAACCGGCAGAAAGGGGGGGTGAGGACCCGGGTGCGTTGGCAGAGGAGTGCTGTCTGAAGGAACAGCAGCAGAAATGGGAGCTGAGGACTCGGGTGCGTTGGCAGAGGCGTGCTGCCTGCACGCACACTAGCAGAGAGGACGGATGAGGAGTCGGGTCGGCTGGGAGAGGAGTGCTGTGTGGACGCACACTCGCAGATAGGAGAGCCGAGGACTCCTCCTCGGGTGCTCTGGGAGAGGCGTGCTGTCTGAATGCCCCCGAGCAGAATGGGGAGGTGGGGACAGAGTAAGCCAATGGCCCTTGGAGAATGTGCATGTTGCCAGGGAGACGAGGAGATTGCCACTGCACCAGCTTCTTAGCGGCCGTATCCCCGTGTGAGGGAAAAGCAGTTTCTTCTCTTCAGTAAGGCAATTGAGAGCTAACCGTGAATGCCTTTTTCAAAGTTCCCCCGGTACCTTCTTTCCCGGGAGGTTCCTCTGCCCTGTCCTTGTAAACTCTTCAGTCTATTTCCAAAGTGCAATCTGTTCCAGAGAATAATTGTATGGACCGGACACGTAACTGTCTGAACATTCCGTTCCCGCTGAGGAAACATTCATACATCTGAACCCCTCAGCGAGGTAAGTCAAGGTGCCACCAGCCGTGCAACTACGGGCATGAACTCAGTGAGAGGAGAAGATTGCCCCCTGGCTCTGGCACATACCCGTCAGGATGCTCACGCGTGGAAAAGGTCAGCCGTGCCCCAGCGGTGGAAGGAACTGCAGGGCGACAGAGGACCAGGAGGCGGGGTTGGGGTGGGGTGGAGGGGGGTGGTGGTTGTGGTGGTGGTGGTGGAGGCCCGGGGAGGCCACGCACCCCGTCCCCGCCCCAGCAGCCCCTGAAGTTTACTCAGGCCTCTGGCAAAGCCTGCGGGACCGCGGACAGCACAGGGCGGCGGCCACCGTCCCTGGGGACCCGAGAGGCGCTTCGTGGGGGGCGGGAGGGAGGGGGTGTGTGATTACCTGGGGCGACACACGCCCCAGGCGCCGGGTCCTGACCCCACCCCCACCTTCACATCCCCGCCCGCTGTTCCCCCAGCGTCTCCGCTCCTGTCCGGAGAGCGGCTTGCCAGCCTGGGCCGCTACGGGGCTCCCCGCTGTTGTTCCGGGTGCGGCCGGCGCGCGCAGCCAGCGGCGAGGAAGTCGGCATGGGGGGAGGGGGGCAGCCAGCAGCCCAGTTCTGCCTCTTGAGGCGCCCGGGAGCCGGCCCGTGCGTCTACGGCCATACCACCCTGAACGCGCCCGATCTCGTCTGATCTCGGAAGCTAAGCAGGGTCGGGCCTGGTTAGTACTTGGATGGGAGACCGCCTGGGAATACCGGGTGCTGTAGGCTTTTGCCTCTTCTTGCGTCGCTCGCCCACCTCCTGGAGCGGACCTGGCCGGGCCCCGTCCGCCCTGCCTCCTTGTCGTCTTGTCCCTTGCCACCACTTTCCCTTCAACACTGGGGCCCTGGCCTACGAGAAGGAACCGCCTTCGCTCCAGGGGCACTCGGACTTCTTGTGTCCAAGTCCGTCTCTGCGGCGGTGTGTCAGAGTGGGTCTCCTGCGCGTTGGTGGGGGGGGGGGGGTTCGGGCAATGTTGTGGCGTGGCTGTCCCCCTTGGTAGAGGACCGGGACCCGGTGTCCGACGGTGCTGCTCTGTGGACTGCCCAGGTGAGATGGGGCAGCGACACCCTGAGTGGCAATCTGGGGGTGGGGGCTGTGCGGGGATGCGGCGGGATTCCCGGTGGCCGCCAGCCTTGGCCGGCTTTGCGAACCGCAGGAGGATCTTCCGGACAAGGGCAGGGGCAGGGGCAGGGGCAATGGCAAGGGCGCGGGCAGGCCCGGGGCGCGCCGGTGGCTCCACGCGGGTGCCGGGCAGGTGACCACACCGGCAGGCGCGGGGGCCCCGGCGGCGGTGACGCAGGCTGGCCGCCAAGCCAGGCAGGTCCGAGTGGCCGGGACCCTGACCGCCGGGGCCAGATCTCTTGGCGTGGTCGGGGTGGAACACACGGAGGCTTCCGCACACGTGTGGGGAGACCGACAGGAAGGGCGGGGGCGCAGGCGGGTCCTCCCCCATCTTGGGGGTGACCCAGGTCTCTGGCGAGGTCCGCCGGGGACAGCATGTAGGAGAGGGCGGACACAGCTGTCCCCGGGGGTGTGGGAAGAGGTGCCATGTGGCGATCGGCGGTGAACGTCCCAGCCCACCCCCGCCGGGCCAGGGCAGCCTGAGCGAGCGGCAGCCAAGCCTCGCGGGCTCCCCACTGCTGCCAACAGCCTTGCCAGCCAGGCTTAGCGCGGGTGGGCTCGGTCGCGGCCGCAGCCGGGCTGGGGTGACGGCACGCCCTGCAGTGCCACCTGAGGCGGCCCGGGGAGGCAACTGGAGACCTTGAGCCCCAAGTCCCGCCTCAGATCCTCCTGTCGAAAGAGCAAGAGGGAAAGGGCCTAGGGCCCCCATCCCCCAGAAGAAATCTCCGAAAGGCGTGGGGGTGGGGACCGAGGAGGACTACTGATGAGGACTCGCCCCAGCCCCCTAGGGGCCAGCGGCTCACCGCGGTCAAGCCTGGCTCTCGCGTGGAAACGGTCAGACACGGGTGCATGCCCGACACCCGACAGAGGCTGGGATGGGCCGTGTCGGGCCGGGCCGCGGCGGTGGAAGGGACCGCAGGGTGAAAGAGGACCTGGAGGGAGGGTGCTCGGGGCGGGGCGAGCCCAGGCACCCCGTCGCCCCTCCCCCACCCCTTTGGAGTTACCCAGGCCTCTGGCAAGGCCTGCGGGGCAGCCGGCTGGACGGGGCGGCCGCAACAGTCCCTGGGGGCGGAGAGGCGCTTCGCGGGGGACGATTGGGGCCGACAGGCGCGGCGCGGGAGTCCCGCCACCACCAGCTCCCCCCCCCCCGCACACACGCACCGATCCAAAACCCCACCCGCGGTTCCCCCATCCCGTCCGCCCCCGTCCGGCGATCGCCCACGGCCGGGCCCTCTCCGGGGCTACGGGGCTCCCCGCTGTTGTCCCGTAGCCGGCGTGCAAGCCCCCAGCGGACGGGGCGTCGGGATGGGGTGGGGGGTGCCCAGCCAGCCGCCCAGTTCTGCCTCTTGAGGCGCCCGGGAGCCGGCCCGAACGTCTACGGCCGTATCACCCTGAACGCGCCCGATCTCGTCTGATCTCCGAAGCTTAAGCAGGGTCGGGCCTGGTTAGTACTTGGACGGGAGACCGCCTGGGAATACCGGGTGCTGCGGGCTTTTCCCTCTTCTTGCGTCGCTCGCCCGCCTCCTGGCGCGCGGTCCTGCCCAGTCCCCCCGTGGCGCCGACCTGGGCGGGCCCCTCCGCCCCGCCTCCTTTTCCTCTTGTCCCTTGCCACCACTTTTCCTTCTCCACCGGGCCCTCTCCGGGGAGAAGGAATGGGCCTCGCTCCAGGCCCGCCCCCTGCCCTCTTCCAGGGGCACTCTTGCCTTCTTGAGTCCAAGACCGTCTCGGCTGGAGGGGTGCCGGTGGGGCTGGGGGGATAAGCATTTCCTTCTCTTCGGTAAGGCCACTGAGAGCTAATTGTGAATGCCTTTTTCAAAATTGCACAATGCCTTGTTTCTCAGGAGATTCATCTGCCCTTTCCTCAGACACACTTCGGCATGTTTACAAAGTGCCATCTCTTCCTGGAGAATACTTGCACTCATCCATCGCACGTGTGAATTCCTGAGCACTCCTCCTGAGTATCAGAAATACACATGAGCCCTTCCACAAGGTAAGTCCGTGTGCCAATAGCCGTCCAGCTCCGTGCATGATCTCAGTGAGAATAGAAGTTTGCCCCTGCCCCAGCAACGTATACCGGGGCAGTGTGCCGCTTGTGGCAAACACTCAGGAGGAAACTTCTCCTCAATAAGCCTTAAAGAGCTACCGGGGAGAGAAGTTTACCAACTTCCACAACGCCTCGCATCCCAGCAGCTTCATCTGCAACTTCCCTAGAAACAATTCAGTGTGTTTCCAATTCAGTGTGCCACCTCTACCGGAGAATACTTGTCTTGGTGGCACACGGAGCTCTCTCCACGCTCCTGGTGAGGGAATAGTAATACCCCTAAGCCCCCTCCAACGTAAACCAATGTGCCAGGCCATGCAACCACGTGCACGAACTCAGTGACACCAGAAGCTTGCCCCCTGATCCAGCATAGAACCGGCAGGAGGCTTCGCACCCAAGGCCTCACCTCCCTTTTCTGCCAGTGTGCATCCAGGCAGCACACCACTCCCAAGGCACACGAGTCCACGTCTCTCCTGTCTGCCAGGGTGTATGCAGATAGCACTCCTTTTCCGCCAGGAAAAATCCTCACCTTTCCTTTCTGCCAGTGTGCATACAGTCAGCACTCCTCTCCCAGAGGACCCGAGTCCTGGAGCCCCTCCTTTCTGCCAGCGTCCATCCAGACAGCACCGGGCTCCTCTGCTATCACACCCGATTCCTCACCTGTCCTTCCTGCTGTGTGCATCCAGACAGCACTCCTCTCCCAGCGCAGGCGAGGACTCGGGTGCCATGCGGGAGCAGTGCCGTCTTCATGCCAACCGGCAGAAAGGGGGGGTGAGGACCCGGGTGCGTTGGCAGAGGAGTGCTGTCTGAAGGAACAGCAGCAGAAATGGGAGCTGAGGACTCGGGTGCGTTGGCAGAGGCGTGCTGCCTGCACGCACACTAGCAGAGAGGACGGATGAGGAGTCGGGTCGGCTGGGAGAGGAGTGCTGTGTGGACGCACACTCGCAGAAAGGAGAGCCGAGGACTCCTCCTCGGGTGCTCTGGGAGAGGCGTGCTGTCTGAATGCCCCCGAGCAGAATGGGGAGGTGGGGACAGAGTAAGCCAATGGCCCTTGGAGAATGTGCATGTTGCCAGGGAGACGAGGAGATTGCCACTGCACCAGCTTCTTAGCGGCCGTATCCCCGTGTGAGGGAAAAGCAGTTTCTTCTCTTCAGTAAGGCTATTGAGAGCTAACCGTGAATGCCTTTTTCAAAGTTCCCCCGGTACCTTCTTTCCCGGGAGGTTCCTCTGCCCTGTCCTTGTAAACTCTTCAGTCTATTTCCAAAGTGCAATCTGTTCCAGAGGATAATTGTATGGACCGGACACGTAACTGTCTGAACATTCCGTTCCCGCTGAGGAAACATTCATACATCTGAACCCCTCAGCGAGGTAAGTCAAGGTGCCACCAGCCGTGCAACTACGGGCATGAACTCAGTGAGAGGAGAAGATTGCCCCCTGGCTCTGGCACATACCCGTCAGGATGCTCACGCGTGGAAAAGGTCAGCCGTGCCCCAGCGGTGGAAGGAACTGCAGGGCGACAGAGGACCAGGAGGCGGGGTTGGGGTGGGGTGGAGGGGGGTGGTGGTTGTGGTGGTGGTGGTGGAGGCCCGGGGAGGCCACGCACCCCGTCCCCGCCCCAGCAGCCCCTGAAGTTTACTCAGGCCTCTGGCAAAGCCTGCGGGACCGCGGACAGCACAGGGCGGCGGCCACCGTCCCTGGGGACCCGAGAGGCGCTTCGTGGGGGGCGGGAGGGAGGGGGTGTGTGATTACCTGGGGCGACACACGCCCCAGGCGCCGGGTCCTGACCCCACCCCCACCTTCACATCCCCGCCCGCTGTTCCCCCAGCGTCTCCGCTCCTGTCCGGAGAGCGGCTTGCCAGCCTGGGCCGCTACGGGGCTCCCCGCTGTTGTTCCGGGTGCGGCCGGCGCGCGCAGCCAGCGGCGAGGAAGTCGGCATGGGGGGAGGGGGGCAGCCAGCAGCCCAGTTCTGCCTCTTGAGGCGCCCGGGAGCCGGCCCGTGCGTCTACGGCCATACCACCCTGAACGCGCCCGATCTCGTCTGATCTCGGAAGCTAAGCAGGGTCGGGCCTGGTTAGTACTTGGATGGGAGACCGCCTGGGAATACCGGGTGCTGTAGGCTTTTGCCTCTTCTTGCGTCGCTCGCCCACCTCCTGGAGCGGACCTGGCCGGGCCCCGTCCGCCCTGCCTCCTTGTCGTCTTGTCCCTTGCCACCACTTTCCCTTCAACACTGGGGCCCTGGCCTACGAGAAGGAACCGCCTTCGCTCCAGGGGCACTCGGACTTCTTGTGTCCAAGTCCGTCTCTGCGGCGGTGTGTCAGAGTGGGTCTCCTGCGCGTTGGTGGGGGGGGGGGGTTCGGGCAATGTTGTGGCGTGGCTGTCCCCCTGGGTAGAAGACCGGGACCCGGTGTCCGACGGTGCTGCTCTGTGGACTGCCCAGGTGAGATGGGGCAGCGACACCCTGAGTGGCAATCTGGGGGTGGGGGCTGTGCGGGGATGCGGCGGGATTCCCGGTGGCCGCCAGCCTTGGCCGGCTTTGCGAACCGCAGGAGGATCTTCCGGACAAGGGCAGGGGCAGGGGCAGGGGCAATGGCCTGGGCGCGGGCAGGCCCGGGGCGCGCCGGTGGCTCCACGCGGGTGCCGGGCAGGTGACCACACCGGCAGGCGCGGGGGCCCCGGCGGCGGTGACGCAGGCTGGCCGCCAAGCCAGGCAGGTCCGAGTGGCCGGGACCCTGACCGCCGGGGCCAGATCTCTTGGCGTGGTCGGGGTAGAACACACGGAGGCTTCCGCACACGTGTGGGGAGACCGACAGGAAGGGCGGGGGCGCAGGCGGGTCCTCCCCCATCTTGGGGGTGACCCAGGTCTCTGGCGAGGTCCGCCGGGGACAGCATGTAGGAGAGGGCGGACACAGCTGTCCCCGGGGGTGTGGGAAGAGGTGCCATGTGGCGATCGGCGGTGAACGTCCCAGCCCACCCCCGCCGGGCCAGGGCAGCCTGAGCGAGCGGCAGCCAAGCCTCGCGGGCTCCCCACTGCTGCCAACAGCCTTGCCAGCCAGGCTTAGCGCGGGTGGGCTCGGTCGCGGCCGCAGCCGGGCTGGGGTGACGGCACGCCCTGCAGTGCCACCTGAGGCGGCCCGGGGAGGCAACTGGAGACCTTGAGCCCCAAGTCCCGCCTCAGATCCTCCTGTCGAAAGAGCAAGAGGGAAAGGGCCTAGGGCCCCCATCCCCCAGAAGAAATCTCCGAAAGGCGTGGGGGTGGGGACCGAGGAGGACTACTGATGAGGACTCGCCCCAGCCCCCTAGGGGCCAGCGGCTCACCGCCGTCAAGCCTGGCTCTCGCGTGGAAACGGTCAGACACGGGTGCATGCCCGACACCCGACAGAGGCTGGGATGGGCCGTGTCGGGCCGGGCCGCGGCGGTGGAAGGGACCGCAGGGTGAAAGAGGACCTGGAGGGAGGGTGCTCGGGGCGGGGCGAGCCCAGGCACCCCGTCGCCCCTCCCCCACCCCTTTGGAGTTACCCAGGCCTCTGGCAAGGCCTGCGGGGCAGCCGGCTGGACAGGGCGGCCGCAACAGTCCCTGGGGGCGGAGAGGCGCTTCGCGGGGGACGATTGGGGCCGACAGGCGCGGCGCGGGAGTCCCGCCACCACCAGCTCCCCCGCCCCCGCACACCTGCACCGCTCCAAAACCCCACCCGCGGTTCCCCCATCCCGTCCGCCCCCGTCCGGCGATCGCCCACGGCCGGGCCCTCTCCGGGGCTACGGGGCTCCCCGCTGTTGTCCCGTAGCCGGCGTGCAAGCCCCCAGCGGACGGGGCGTCGGGATGGGGTGGGGGGTGCCCAGCCAGCCGCCCAGTTCTGCCTCTTGAGGCGCCCGGGAGCCGGCCCGAACGTCTACGGCCGTATCACCCTGAACGCGCCCGATCTCGTCTGATCTCCGAAGCTTAAGCAGGGTCGGGCCTGGTTAGTACTTGGACGGGAGACCGCCTGGGAATACCGGGTGCTGCGGGCTTTTGCCTCTTCTTGCGTCGCTCGCCCGCCTCCTGGCGCGCGGTCCTGCCCAGTCCCCCCGTGGCGCCGACCTGGGCGGGCCCCGTCCGCCCCGCCTCCTTTTCCTCTTGTCCCTTGCCACCACTTTTCCTTCTCCACCGGGCCCTCTCCGGGGAGAAGGAATGGGCCTCGCTCCAGGCCCGCCCCCTGCCCTCTTCCAGGGGCACTCTTGCCTTCTTGAGTCCAAGACCGTCTCGGCTGGAGGGGTGCCGGTGGGGCTGGGGGGATAAGCATTTCCTTCTCTTCGGTAAGGCCACTGAGAGCTAATTGTGAATGCCTTTTTCAAAATTGCACAATGCCTTGTTTCTCAGGAGATTCATCTGCCCTTTCCTCAGACACACTTCGGCATGTTTACAAAGTGCCATCTCTTCCTGGAGAATACTTGCACTCATCCATCGCACGTGTGAATTCCTGAGCACTCCTCCTGAGTATCAGAAATACACATGAGCCCTTCCACAAGGTAAGTCCGTGTGCCAATAGCCGTCCAGCTCCGTGCATGATCTCAGTGAGAATAGAAGTTTGCCCCTGCCCCAGCAACGTATACCGGGGCAGTGTGCCGCTTGTGGCAAACACTCAGGAGGAAACTTCTCCTCAATAAGCCTTAAAGAGCTACCGGGGAGAGAAGTTTACCAACTTCCACAACGCCTCGCATCCCAGCAGCTTCATCTGCAACTTCCTTAGAAACAATTCAGTGTGTTTCCAATTCAGTGTGCCACCTCTACCGGAGAATACTTGTCTTGGTGGCACACGGAGCTCTCTCCACGCTCCTGGTGAGGGAATAGTAATACCCCTAAGCCCCCTCCAACGTAAACCAATGTGCCAGGCCATGCAACCACGTGCACGAACTCAGTCAGACCAGAAGCTTGCCCCCTGATCCAGCATAGAACCGGCAGGAGGCTTCGCACCCAAGGCCTCACCTCCCCTTTCTGCCAGTGTGCATCCAGGCAGCACACCACTCCCAAGGCACACGAGTCCACGTCTCTCCTGTCTGCCAGGGTGTATGCAGATAGCACTCCTTTTCCGCCAGGAAAAATCCTCACCTTTCCTTTCTGCCAGTGTGCATACAGTCAGCACTCCTCTCCCAGAGGACCCGAGTCCTGGAGCCCCTCCTTTCTGCCAGCGTCCATCCAGACAGCACCGGGCTCCTCTGCTATCACACCCGATTCCTCACCTGTCCTTCCTGCTGTGTGCATCCAGACAGCACTCCTCTCCCAGCGCAGGCGAGGACTCGGGTGCCATGCGGGAGCAGTGCCGTCTTCATGCCAACCGGCAGAAAGGGGGGGTGAGGACCCGGGTGCGTTGGCAGAGGAGTGCTGTCTGAAGGAACAGCAGCAGAAATGGGAGCTGAGGACTCGGGTGCGTTGGCAGAGGCGTGCTGCCTGCACGCACACTAGCAGAGAGGACGGATGAGGAGTCGGGTCGGCTGGGAGAGGAGTGCTGTGTGGACGCACACTCGCAGAAAGGAGAGCCGAGGACTCCTCCTCGGGTGCTCTGGGAGAGGCGTGCTGTCTGAATGCCCCCGAGCAGAATGGGGAGGTGGGGACAGAGTAAGCCAATGGCCCTTGGAGAATGTGCATGTTGCCAGGGAGACGAGGAGATTGCCACTGCACCAGCTTCTTAGCGGCCGTATCCCCGTGTGAGGGAAAAGCAGTTTCTTCTCTTCAGTAAGGCAATTGAGAGCTAACCGTGAATGCCTTTTTCAAAGTTCCCCCGGTACCTTCTTTCCCGGGAGGTTCCTCTGCCCTGTCCTTGTAAACTCTTCAGTCTATTTCCAAAGTGCAATCTGTTCCAGAGAATAATTGTATGGACCGGACACGTAACTGTCTGAACATTCCGTTCCCGCTGAGGAAACATTCATACATCTGAACCCCTCAGCGAGGTAAGTCAAGGTGCCACCAGCCGTGCAACTACGGGCATGAACTCAGTGAGAGGAGAAGATTGCCCCCTGGCTCTGGCACATACCCGTCAGGATGCTCACGCGTGGAAAAGGTCAGCCGTGCCCCAGCGGTGGAAGGAACTGCAGGGCGACAGAGGACCAGGAGGCGGGGTTGGGGTGGGGTGGAGGGGGGTGGTGGTTGTGGTGGTGGTGGTGGAGGCCCGGGGAGGCCACGCACCCCGTCCCCGCCCCAGCAGCCCCTGAAGTTTACTCAGGCCTCTGGCAAAGCCTGCGGGACCGCGGACAGCACAGGGCGGCGGCCACCGTCCCTGGGGACCCGAGAGGCGCTTCGTGGGGGGCGGGAGGGAGGGGGTGTGTGATTACCTGGGGCGACACACGCCCCAGGCGCCGGGTCCTGACCCCACCCCCACCTTCACATCCCCGCCCGCTGTTCCCCCAGCGTCTCCGCTCCTGTCCGGAGAGCGGCTTGCCAGCCTGGGCCGCTACGGGGCTCCCCGCTGTTGTTCCGGGTGCGGCCGGCGCGCGCAGCCAGCGGCGAGGAAGTCGGCATGGGGGGAGGGGGACAGCCAGCAGCCCAGTCCTGCCTCTTGAGGCGCCCGGGAGCCGGCCCGTGCGTCTACGGCCATACCACCCTGAACGCGCCCGATCTCGTCTGATCTCGGAAGCTAAGCAGGGTCGGGCCTGGTTAGTACTTGGATGGGAGACCGCCTGGGAATACCGGGTGCTGTAGGCTTTTGCCTCTTCTTGCGTCGCTCGCCCACCTCCTGGTGCGGACCTGGCCGGGCCCCGTCCGCCCTGCCTCCTTGTCGTCTTGTCCCTTGCCACCACTTTCCCTTCAACACTGGGGCCCTGGCCTACGAGAAGGAACCGCCTTCGCTCCAGGGGCACTCGGACTTCTTGTGTCCAAGTCCGTCTCTGCGGCGGTGTGTCAGAGTGGGTCTCCTGCGCGTTGGTGGGGGGGGGGGGTTCGGGCAATGTTGTGGCGTGGCTGTCCCCCTGGGTAGAAGACCGGGACCCGGTGTCCGACGGTGCTGCTCTGTGGACTGCCCAGGTGAGATGGGGCAGCGACACCCTGAGTGGCAATCTGGGGGTGTGGGCTGTGCGGGGATGCGGCGGGATTCCCGGTGGCCGCCAGCCTTGGCCGGCTTTGCGAACCGCAGGAGGATCTTCCGGACAAGGGCAGGGGCAGGGGCAGGGGCAATGGCAAGGGCGCGGGCAGGCCCGGGGCGCGCCGGTGGCTTCACGCGGGTGCCGGGCAGGTGACCACACCGGCAGGCGCGGGGGCCCCGGCGGCGGTGACGCAGGCTGGCCGCCAAGCCAGGCAGGTCCGAGTGGCCGGGACCCTGACCGCCGGGGCCAGTTCTCTTGGCGTGGTCGGGGTGGAACACACGGAGGCTTCCGCACACGTGTGGGGAGACCGACAGGAAGGGCGGGGGCGCAGGCGGGTCCTCCCCCATCTTGGGGGTGACCCAGGTCTCTGGCGAGGTCCGCCGGGGACAGCATGTAGGAGAGGGCGGACACAGCTGTCCCCGGGGGTGTGGGAAGAGGTGCCATGTGGCGATCGGCGGTGAACGTCCCAGCCCACCCCCGCCGGGCCAGGGCAGCCTGAGCGAGCGGCAGCCAAGCCTCGCGGGCTCCCCACTGCTGCCAACAGCCTTGCCAGCCAGGCTTAGCGCGGGTGGGCTCGGTCGCGGCCGCAGCCGGGCTGGGGTGACGGCACGCCCTGCAGTGCCACCTGAGGCGGCCCGGGGAGGCAACTGGAGACCTTGAGCCCCAAGTCCCGCCTCAGATCCTCCTGTCGAAAGAGCAAGAGGGAAAGGGCCTAGGGCCCCCATCCCCCAGAAGAAATCTCCGAAAGGCGTGGGGGTGGGGACCGAGGAGGACTACTGATGAGGACTCGCCCCAGCCCCCTAGGGGCCAGCGGCTCACCGCGGTCAAGCCTGGCTCTCGCGTGGAAACGGTCAGACACGGGTGCATGCCCGACACCCGACAGAGGCTGGGATGGGCCCTGTCGGGCCGGGCCGCGGCGGTGGAAGGGACCGCAGGGTGAAAGAGGACCTGGAGGGAGGGTGCTCGGGGCGGGGCGAGCCCAGGCACCCCGTCGCCCCTCCCCCACCCCTTTGGAGTTACCCAGGCCTCTGGCAAGGCCTGCGGGGCAGCCGGCTGGACGGGGCGGCCGCAACAGTCCCTGGGGGCGGAGAGGCGCTTCGCGGGGGACGATTGGGGCCGACAGGCGCGGCGCGGGAGTCCCGCCACCACCAGCTCCCCCGCCCCCGCACACCTGCACCGCTCCAAAACCCCACCCGCGGTTCCCCCATCCCGTCCGCCCCCGTCCGGCGATCGCCCACGGCCGGGCCCTCTCCGGGGCTACGGGGCTCCCCGCTGTTGTCCCGTAGCCGGCGTGCAAGCCCCCAGCGGACGGGGCGTCGGGATGGGGTGGGGGGTGCCCAGCCAGCCGCCCAGTTCTGCCTCTTGAGGCGCCCGGGAGCCGGCCCGAACGTCTACGGCCGTATCACCCTGAACGCGCCCGATCTCGTCTGATCTCCGAAGCTTAAGCAGGGTCGGGCCTGGTTAGTACTTGGACGGGAGACCGCCTGGGAATACCGGGTGCTGCGGGCTTTTGCCTCTTCTTGCGTCGCTCGCCCGCCTCCTGGCGCGCGGTCCTGCCCAGTCCCCCCGTGGCGCCGACCTGGGCGGGCCCCGTCCGCCCCGCCTCCTTTTCCTCTTGTCCCTTGCCACCACTTTTCCTTCTCCACCGGGCCCTCTCCGGGGAGAAGGAATGGGCCTCGCTCCAGGCCCGCCCCCTGCCCTCTTCCAGGGGCACTCTTGCCTTCTTGAGTCCAAGACCGTCTCGGCTGGAGGGGTGCCGGTGGGGCTGGGGGGATAAGCATTTCCTTCTCTTCGGTAAGGCCACTGAGAGCTAATTGTGAATGCCTTTTTCAAAATTGCACAATGCCTTGTTTCTCAGGAGATTCATCTGCCCTTTCCTCAGACACACTTCGGCATGTTTACAAAGTGCCATCTCTTCCTGGAGAATACTTGCACTCATCCATCGCACGTGTGAATTCCTGAGCACTCCTCCTGAGTATCAGAAATACACATGAGCCCTTCCACAAGGTAAGTCCGTGTGCCAATAGCCGTCCAGCTCCGTGCATGATCTCAGTGAGAATGGAAGTTTGCCCCTGCCCCAGCAACGTATACCGGGGCAGTGTGCCGCTTGTGGCAAACACTCAGGAGGAAACTTCTCCTCAATAAGCCTTAAAGAGCTACCGGGGAGAGAAGTTTACCAACTTCCACAACGCCTCGCATCCCAGCAGCTTCATCTGCAACTTCCTTAGAAACAATTCAGTGTGTTTCCAATTCAGTGTGCCACCTCTACCGGAGAATACTTGTCTTGGTGGCACACGGAGCTCTCTCCACGCTCCTGGTGAGGGAATAGTAATACCCCTAAGCCCCCTCCAACGGAAACCAATGTGCCAGGCCATGCAACCACGTGCACGAACTCAGTCAGACCAGAAGCTTGCCCCCTGATCCAGCATAGAACCGGCAGGAGGCTTCGCACCCAAGGCCTCACCTCCCCTTTCTGCCAGTGTGCATCCAGGCAGCACACCACTCCCAAGGCACACGAGTCCACGTCTCTCCTGTCTGCCAGGGTGTATGCAGATAGCACTCCTTTTCCGCCAGGAAAAATCCTCACCTTTCCTTTTTGCCAGTGTGCATACAGTCAGCACTCCTCTCCCAGAGGACCCGAGTCCTGGAGCCCCTCCTTTCTGCCAGCGTCCATCCAGACAGCACCGGGCTCCTCTGCTATCACACCCGATTCCTCACCTGTCCTTCCTGCTGTGTGCATCCAGACAGCACTCCTCTCCCAGCGCAGGCGAGGACTCGGGTGCCAAGCGGGAGCAGTGCCGTCTTCATACCAACCGGCAGAAAGGGGGGGTGAGGACCCGGGTGCGTTGGCAGAGGAGTGCTGTCTGAAGGAACAGCAGCAGAAATGGGAGCTGAGGACTCGGGTGCGTTGGCAGAGGCGTGCTGCCTGCACGCACACTAGCAGAGAGGACGGATGAGGAGTCGGGTCGGCTGGGAGAGGAGTGCTGTGTGGACGCACACTCGCAGAAAGGAGAGCCGAGGACTCCTCCTCGGGTGCTCTGGGAGAGGCGTGCTGTCTGAATGCCCCCGAGCAGAATGGGGAGGTGGGGACAGAGTAAGCCAATGGCCCTTGGAGAATGTGCATGTTGCCAGGGAGACGAGGAGATTGCCACTGCACCAGCTTCTTAGCGGCCGTATCCCCGTGTGAGGGAAAAGCAGTTTCTTCTCTTCAGTAAGGCTATTGAGAGCTAACCGTGAATGCCTTTTTCAAAGTTCCCCCGGTACCTTCTTTCCCGGGAGGTTCCTCTGCCCTGTCCTTGTAAACTCTTCAGTCTATTTCCAAAGTGCAATCTGTTCCAGAGAATAATTGTATGGACCGGACACGTAACTGTCTGAACATTCCGTTCCCGCTGAGGAAACATTCATACATCTGAACCCCTCAGCGGGGTAAGTCAAGGTGCCACCAGCCGTGCAACTACGGGCATGAACTCAGTGAGAGGAGAAGATTGCCCCCTGGCTCTGGCACATACCCGTCAGGATGCTCACGCGTGGAAAAGGTCAGCCGTGCCCCAGCGGTGGAAGGAACTGCAGGGCGACAGAGGACCAGGAGGCGGGGTTGGGGTGGGGTGGAGGGGGGTGGTGGTTGTGGTGGTGGTGGTGGAGGCCCGGGGAGGCCACGCACCCCGTCCCCGCCCCAGCAGCCCCTGAAGTTTACTCAGGCCTCTGGCAAAGCCTGCGGGACCGCGGACAGCACAGGGCGGCGGCCACCGTCCCTGGGGACCCGAGAGGCGCTTCGTGGGGGGCGGGAGGGAGGGGGTGTGTGATTACCTGGGGCGACACACGCCCCAGGCGCCGGGTCCTGACCCCACCCCCACCTTCACATCCCCGCCCGCTGTTCCCCCAGCGTCTCCGCTCCTGTCCGGAGAGCGGCTTGCCAGCCTGGGCCGCTACGGGGCTCCCCGCTGTTGTTCCGGGTGCGGCCGGCGCGCGCAGCCAGCGGCGAGGAAGTCGGCATGGGGGGAGGGGGGCAGCCAGCAGCCCAGTTCTGCCTCTTGAGGCGCCCGGGAGCCGGCCCGTGCGTCTACGGCCATACCACCCTGAACGCGCCCGATCTCGTCTGATCTCGGAAGCTGAGCAGGGTCGGGCCTGGTTAGTACTTGAATGGGAGACCGCCTGGGAATACCGGGTGCTGTAGGCTTTTGCCTCTTCTTGCGTCGCTCGCCCACCTCCTGGAGCGGACCTGGCCGGGCCCCGTCCGCCCTGCCTCCTTGTCGTCTTGTCCCTTGCCACCACTTTCCCTTCAACACTGGGGCCCTGGCCTACGAGAAGGAACCGCCTTCGCTCCAGGGGCACTCGGACTTCTTGTGTCCAAGTCCGTCTCTGCGGCGGTGTGTCAGAGTGGGTCTCCTGCGCGTTGGTGGGGGGGGGGGTTCGGGCAATGTTGTGGCGTGGCTGTCCCCCTTGGTAGAGGACCGGGACCCGGTGTCCGACGGTGCTGCTCTGTGGACTGCCCAGGTGAGATGGGGCAGCGACACCCTGAGTGGCAATCTGGGGGTGGGGGCTGTGCGGGGATGCGGCGGGATTCCCGGTGGCCGCCAGCCTTGGCCGGCTTTGCGAACCGCAGGAGGATCTTCCGGACAAGGGCAGGGGCAGGGGCAATGGGAAGGGCGCGGGCAGGCCCGGGGCGCGCCGGTGGCTCCACGCGGGTGCCGGGCAGGTGACCACACCGGCAGGCGCGGGGGCCCCGGCGGCGGTGACGCAGGCTGGCCGCCAAGCCAGGCAGGTCCGAGTGGCCGGGACCCTGACCGCCGGGGCCAGATCTCTTGGCGTGGTCGGGGTAGAACACACGGAGGCTTCCGCACACGTGTGGGGAGACCGACAGGAAGGGCGGGGGCGCAGGCGGGTCCTCCCCCATCTTGGGGGTGACCCAGGTCTCTGGCGAGGTCCGCCGGGGACAGCATGTAGGAGAGGGCGGACACAGCTGTCCCCGGGGGTGTGGGAAGAGGTGCCATGTGGCGATCGGCGGTGAACGTCCCAGCCCACCCCCGCCGGGCCAGGGCAGCCTGAGCGAGCGGCAGCCAAGCCTCGCGGGCTCCCCACTGCTGCCAACAGCCTTGCCAGCCAGGCTTAGCGCGGGTGGGCTCGGTCGCGGCCGCAGCCGGGCTGGGGTGACGGCACGCCCTGCAGTGCCACCTGAGGCGGCCCGGGGAGGCAACTGGAGACCTTGAGCCCCAAGTCCCGCCTCAGATCCTCCTGTCGAAAGAGCAAGAGGGAAAGGGCCTAGGGCCCCCATCCCCCAGAAGAAATCTCCGAAAGGCGTGGGGGTGGGGACCGAGGAGGACTACTGATGAGGACCGCCCCAGCCCCCTAGGGGCCAGCGGCTCACCGCGGTCAAGCCTGGCTCTCGCGTGGAAACGGTCAGACACGGGTGCATGCCCGACACCCGACAGAGGCTGGGATGGGCCGTGTCGGGCCGGGCCGCGGCGGTGGAAGGGACCGCAGGGTGAAAGAGGACCTGGAGGGAGGGTGCTCGGGGCGGGGCGAGCCCAGGCACCCCGTCGCCCCTCCCCCACCCCTTTGGAGTTACCCAGGCCTCTGGCAAGGCCTGCGGGGCAGCCGGCTGGACAGGGCGGCCGCAACAGTCCCTGGGGGCGGAGAGGCGCTTCGCGGGGGACGATTGGGGCCGACAGGCGCGGCGCGGGAGTCCCGCCACCACCAGCTCCCCCCCCCCAGCACACACGCACCGATCCAAAACCCCACCCGCGGTTCCCCCATCCCGTCCGCCCCCGTCCGGCGATCGCCCACGGCCGGGCCCTCTCCGGGGCTACGGGGCTCCCCGCTGTTGTCCCGTAGCCGGCGTGCAAGCCCCCAGCGGACGGGGCGTCGGGATGGGGTGGGGGGTGCCCAGCCAGCCGCCCAGTTCTGCCTCTTGAGGCGCCCGGGAGCCGGCCCGAACGTCTACGGCCGTATCACCCTGAACGCGCCCGATCTCGTCTGATCTCCGAAGCTTAAGCAGGGTCGGGCCTGGTTAGTACTTGGACGGGAGACCGCCTGGGAATACCGGGTGCTGCGGGCTTTTCCCTCTTCTTGCGACGCTCGCCCGCCTCCTGGCGCGCGGTCCTGCCCAGTCCCCCCGTGGCGCCGACCTGGGCGGGCCCCTCCGCCCCGCCTCCTTTTCCTCTTGTCCCTTGCCACCACTTTTCCTTCTCCACCGGGCCCTCTCCGGGGAGAAGGAATGGGCCTCGCTCCAGGCCCGCCCCCTGCCCTCTTCCAGGGGCACTCTTGCCTTCTTGAGTCCAAGACCGTCTCGGCTGGAGGGGTGCCGGTGGGGCTGGGGGGATAAGCATTTCCTTCTCTTCGGTAAGGCCACTGAGAGCTAATTGTGAATGCCTTTTTCAAAATTGCACAATGCCTTGTTTCTCAGGAGATTCATCTGCCCTTTCCTCAGACACACTTCGGCATGTTTACAAAGTGCCATCTCTTCCTGGAGAATACTTGCACTCATCCATCGCACGTGTGAATTCCTGAGCACTCCTCCTGAGTATCAGAAATACACATGAGCCCTTCCACAAGGTAAGTCCGTGTGCCAATAGCCGTCCAGCTCCGTGCATGATCTCAGTGAGAATAGAAGTTTGCCCCTGCCCCAGCAACGTATACCGGGGCAGTGTGCCGCTTGTGGCAAACACTCAGGAGGAAACTTCTCCTCAATAAGCCTTAAAGAGCTACCGGGGAGAGAAGTTTACCAACTTCCACAACGCCTCGCATCCCAGCAGCTTCATCTGCAACTTCCTTAGAAACAATTCAGTGTGTTTCCAATTCAGTGTGCCACCTCTACCGGAGAATACTTGTCTTGGTGGCACACGGAGCTCTCTCCACGCTCCTGGTGAGGGAATAGTAATACCCCTAAGCCCCCTCCAACGTAAACCAATGTCCCAGGCCATGCAACCACGTGCACGAACTCAGTCAGACCAGAAGCTTGCCCCCTGATCCAGCATAGAACCGGCAGGAGGCTTCGCACCCAAGGCCTCACCTCCTCTTTCTGCCAGTGTGCATCCAGGCAGCACACCACTCCCAAGGCACACGAGTCCACGTCTCTCCTGTCTGCCAGGGTGTATGCAGATAGCACTCCTTTTCCCCCAGGAAAAATCCTCACCTTTCCTTTCTGCCAGTGTGCATACAGTCAGCACTCCTCTCCCAGAGGACCCGAGTCCTGGAGCCCCTCCTTTCTGCCAGCGTCCATCCAGACAGCACCGGGCTCCTCTGCTATCACACCCGATTCCTCACCTGTCCTTCCTGCTGTGTGCATCCAGACAGCACTCCTCTCCCAGCGCAGGCGAGGACTCGGGTGCCATGCGGGAGCAGTGCCGTCTTCATGCCAACCGGCAGAAAGGGGGGGTGAGGACCCGGGTGCGTTGGCAGAGGAGTGCTGTCTGAAGGAACAGCAGCAGAAATGGGAGCTGAGGACTCGGGTGCGTTGGCAGAGGCGTGCTGCCTGCACGCACACTAGCAGAGAGGACGGATGAGGAGTCGGGTCGGCCGGGAGAGGAGTGCTGTGTGGACGCACACTCGCAGAAAGGAGAGCCGAGGACTCCTCCTCGGGTGCTCTGGGAGAGGCGTGCTGTCTGAATGCCCCCGAGCAGAATGGGGAGGTGGGGACAGAGTAAGCCAATGGCCCTTGGAGAATGTGCATGTTGCCAGGGAGACGAGGAGATTGCCACTGCACCAGCTTCTTAGCGGCCGTATCCCCGTGTGAGGGAAAAGCAGTTTCTTCTCTTCAGTAAGGCTATTGAGAGCTAACCGTGAATGCCTTTTTCAAAGTTCCCCCGGTACCTTCTTTCCCGGGAGGTTCCTCTGCCCTGTCCTTATAAACTCTTCAGTGTATTTCCAAAGTGCAATCTGTTCCAGAGAATAATTGTATGGACCGGACACGTAACTGTCTGAACATTCCGTTCCCGCTGAGGAAACATTCATACATCTGAACCCCTCAGCGAGGTAAGTCAAGGTGCCACCAGCCGTGCAACTACGGGCATGAACTCAGTGAGAGAAGTTTGCCCCCTGGCTCTGGCACATACCCGTCAGGATGCTCACGCGTGGAAAAGGTCAGCCGTGCCCCAGCGGTGGAAGGAACTGCAGGGCGACAGAGGACCAGGAGGCGGGGTTGGGGTAGGGTGGAGGGGGGTGGTGGTGGTGGTGGTGGTGGTGGTGGTGGAGGCCGGTGGAGGCCACGCACCCCGTCCCCGCCCCAGCACCCCGTGAAGTTTACTCAGGCCTCTGGCAAAGCCTGCGGGACCGCGGACAGCACAGGGCTGCGGCCACCGTCCCTGGGGACCCGAGAGGCGCTTCGTGGGGGGCGGGAGGGAGGGGGTGTGTGATTACCTGGGGCGACCCACGCCCCAGGCGCCGGGTCCTGACCCCCACCCGCACCTTCACATCCCCGCCCGCTGTTCCCCCAGCGTCTCCGCCCCTGTCGGGAGAGCGGCTTGCCAGCGTGGGCCACTACGGGGCTCCCCGCTGTTGTTCCGGGTGCGGCCGGCGCGCGCAGCCAGAGGCGAGGAAGTCGGCATGGGGGAAGGGGGGAAGCCAGCAGCCCAGTTCTGCCTCTGGAGGCGCCCGGAGCAGACCCGTGCGTCTAGGGCCATACCACCCTGAACGCGCCCGATCTCGGAAGCTAAGCAGGGTCGGGCCTGGTGAGTATTTGGATGGGAGACCGCCTGGGAATACCGGGTGCTGTAGGCTTTTGCCTCTTCTTGCGTCGCTCGCCCACCTCCTGGAGCGGACCTGGCCGGGCCCCGTCCGCCCTGCCTCCTTGTTGTCTTGTCCCTTGACACCACTTTCCCTTCAACACTGGGGCCCTGGCCTAGGAGAAGGAACCGCCTTCGCTCCAGGGGCACTCGGACTTCTTGTGTCCAAGTCCGTCTCTGCAGCGGCGTGTGAGAGTGGGTCTCCTGCGGGTTGGTGGGGGGGGGGTTGGGGCAATGGTGTGGCGTGGGTGTCCCCCTGGGTAGAAGACCGGGACCTGGTGTCCGATGGTGCTGCTCTGTGGACTGCCAAGGTGAGATGGGGTAGCCACACCCTTGGTCGCAATCTGGGGGTGGGGGGATGCGGTGAAGCGGTGGGATTCTCGGTGGCCGTCAGCCTGTGGCCGGCTCTGCGAACCGCAGGAGGAGCAGAAAACTCCAGGCAATATGAAGAACTAGTCCAGAATAACCCCACCCAAGGGACCATGAGGTAGCTACTGCAGATGATTCCACCTGTAAAGAAATGTTAGGAATGATAGAAAGGGAATTTAGAATACACATGTTGAAAACAATGAAAGAAATGATGGAAACAATATAGGAAATTGCTAATAAAGTGGAAAATAACCAAAAGGAAATTCAAAAACAGAATCAAATAAGAGATGAACGAAATGAAGTATATAAAAAGGATATAGCAGAGCTGAAGGAACTGAAACAGTCAATAAGGGAACTGAAAGATGCAATGGAAAGTATGAGCAAGAGGTTAGACCATGCAGAAGAAAGAATTTCAGAGGTAGAAGACAAAGTTCTTGAGATAACTCAGACAGTAAAAGAGGCAGAAAAGAAGAGAGAAAAAGCAGAACGTTCACTGTTAGAATTATGGGACTTTATGAAGCGTTCCAACATACGAGTTATAGGAATTCCAGAAGGGGAAGAAGAATGCTGCAGAGGAATGGAAGCCATACTAGAGAATATTATAAAATAAAATTTCCCAAATGTCACCAAAGATTCTGACACACTGCTTTCAGAGCGATATTGGATCCCAGGTTGCCTCAACTCTAACCGAGCTTCTCCAAAACACACTGTGATGAACCTGTCCAAAGTCAAGACAAAAGAAAAGATTCTGCAAGCTGCCAGGAGCAAGCGCCAGTTGACCTACAGGGGCAAATCCATCAGAGTGACTGCAGACTTCTCTAATGAAACTTTCCAAGCAAAAAGACAATGGTCATCAACCTTTAATCTACTTAAACAGAACAATTTCCAGCCCAGAATTCTGTACCCTGCTAAGCTAAGCTTCAAAATTGACGGAGAAATCAAATCATTTACGGATATACAAACATTGAGAAAATTTGCCACAACAAGACCAGCTCTACTGGAAATACTTCAACCTGTTCTGCACACTGACCACCACAATGGATCAGCAGGAAAGTAAGAACTCAGAAATTAAAGGACAGAACCTAACCTCCACACTGATGCAAAAGATAAAACTAAGCAACAGACTCTCACAAAATAAGACAAGTAGAATACTAAAACACTTATCAATTATCTCAATAAATGTTAATGGCTTGAATTCCCCAATGAAGAGACATAGATTGGCTGACTGGATTAAAAAACACAAGCCATCCATTTGCTGTCTGCAAGAAGCACACCTGGCTTCAAAAGACAAATTAAAGCTCCAAGTCAAGGGTTGGAAGTCAATTTTTCAGGCAAATGGAATTCAGAAGAAAAGAGGAGTTGCAATCTTATTTTCAGATACATGTGGATTTAAAGCAACTAAAGTCAAAAAAGACAAAGATGGTCACTTTGTATTGGTCAAGGGAAAAATACAACAAAAAGACATTTCAATTCTAAATATTTATGCACCCAACTTAAATGCTCCCAGATTCTTGAAGCAGACCTTACTCAGTCTGAGCAATATGATATCTGATAATACCATAATAACATGGGACTTTAACGCTCCTCTTACAGAGCTGGACAGATCCTCTAAACTGAAATTAAACAAAGATATAAGAGATTTAAATGAGAACCTAGAACAACTGTGCTTGATAGACGCATATAGAACACTCCACCCCAAAGGTAGAGAATATACATTCTTCTCATCACCCCATGGAACATTCTCCAAAATTGATCATATCCTGGGACACAAAACAAATATCAACAGAATCAAAAGAATTGAAATTTTACCTTGTATCTTCTCAGACCATAAGGCACTAAAGGTGGAATTCGACTCTAACAAAAATGCTCGACCCCACCCAAAGGCATGGAAATTGAACAATCTTCTGTTGAATAACAGATGGGTGAAGGAAGAAATAAAACAGGAAATCATTCACTTCCTTGAGCATAACAACAATGAAGACACAAGTTACCAAAACCTGTGGGATACTGCAAAAGCAGTTTTGAGAGGAAAATTCATCACTTTAGATGCCTACATTCGAAAAACAGAAGGAGAGCGCATCAACAATCTCACAAGAGATCTTATGGAATTGGAAAAAGAAGAACAATCTAAGCCTAACTCAGTAGAAGAAAGAAATATCCAAAATCAAATCAGAGATCAATGAAATTGAAAACAAAAGAATCATTCAGAAAATTAATGAAACAAGGAGTTGGTTTTTTGAAAAAATAAATAAAATAGATAAACCATTGGACAGACTAACGAGGAATAGAAAAGTAAAATCTCTAGTAACCTCAATCAGAAATGATAAACGGGAAATACTACCAGAAACTCCATGCTCAGAAATTTGACAATGTGAAGGAAATGGATCAATATTTGGAATCACACCCTCTGCCTAGACTTAGCCAGGAAGAAATAGACCTCCTGAAGAGACCAATTTCAGGCACTGAGATCAAAGAAACAATAAAAAATCTTCCAACCAAAAAATGCCCGTTAGAAATGATAAACGGGAAATACTACCAGAAACTCCATGCTCAGAAATTTGACAATGTGAAGGAAATGGATCAATATTTGGAATCACACCCTCTGCCTAGACTTAGCCAGGAAGAAATAGACCTCCTGAAGAGACCAATTTCAGGCACTGAGATCAAAGAAACAATAAAAAATCTTCCAACCAAAAAATGCCCATTAGAAATGATAAACGGGAAATACTACCAGAAACTCCATGCTCAGAAATTTGACAATGTGAAGGAAATGGATCAATATTTGGAATCACACCCTCTGCCTAGACTTAGCCAGGAAGAAATAGACCTCCTGATGAGACCAATTTCAGGCACTGAGATCAAAGAAACAATAAAAAATCTTCCAACCAAAAAATGCCCTGGTCCAGATGGCTTCACTCCAGAATTCTATCAAACCGTCAAGGAAGAGCTTATTCCTGTACTGCAGAAATTATTCCAAAAAATTCAGGAAGAAGGAATCTTCCCCAAAACATTCTATGTAGCAAACATCAACCTGATACCAAAACTAGGGAAAAAACAAAGAAAAAGAATTTCTGACCAATCTCACACATGAATATAGATGCAAAAATTCTCAACAAAATCCTAGCCAATAGATTACAGCTTATCATCAAAAAAGTCATTCATCATGATCAAGTAGGCTTCATCCCAGGGATGCAAGGCTGGTTTAACGTACGCAAGTCCATAAACGTTATCCACCATATTAACAGAGGCAAAAATAAAGATCACATGATCCTCTCAATAGATGCAGAAAAAGCATTTGATAAAATCCAGCATCCTTTTCTAATTAGAACACTGAAGAGTATAGGCATAGGTGGCACATTTCTAAAACCGATTGAAGATATCTATGACAAACCCACAGCCAATATTTTACTGAATGGAGTAAAACTGAAAGCTTTTCCTCTTAGAACTGGAACCAGACAAGGTTGTCCTCTGTCACCTTTACTATTCAACATAGTGCTGGAAGTTCTAGCCAATGCAATTAGGCAAGACAAGGAAATAAAGGGAATCCAAATGGGAGCAGAGGAGGTCAAACTCTCCCTCTTTGCTGACGACATGATCTTATACTTAGAGAACCCCAAAGACTCAAACACAAGACTCCTAGAAGTCATCAAAAAATACAGTAATGTTTCAGGATATAAAATCAATGTCCACAAGTCAGTAGCCTTTGTGTACACCAATAACAGTCAAGATGAGAAGCTAATTAAGGACACAACTCCCTTCACCATAGTTTCAAAGAAAATGAAATACCTAGGAATATACCCAAAGAAGGAGGTGAAGGACCTCTATAAAGAAAACTATGAAATCCTCAGAAAGGAAATAGCAGAGCATATTAACAAATGGAAGAACATACCATGCTCATGGCTGGGAAGAATCAACATTTTTAAAATGTCTATACTTCCTAAAGCAATCTACCTATTCAACGCCATTTCTATCAAAGTACCAACATCGTACTTTCAAGATTTGGAAAAAATGATTCTGCGTTTTCTATGGAACCGGAAAAAACCCTGTATACCTAAGGCAGTTCTTAGTAAGGAAAATAAAGCTGGGGGCATCAGCATACCAGATTTTAGTCTGTACTACAAAGCCATAGTGGTCAAGACAGCATGGTACTGGCACAAAAACAGAGACATAGACACTTGGAATCGAATTGAAAACCAAGAAATGAAACTAACATCTTACAATCACCTAATCTTCGATAAACCAAACAAGAACATACCTTGGGGGAAAGACTCCCTATTCAATAAATGGTGTTGGGAGAACTGGATGTCTACATGTAAAAGACTGAAACTGGACCCAGACCTTTCCCCACTCACAAAAATTGATTCAAGATGGATAAAGGACTTAAACTTAAGGCATGAAACAATAAAAATCCTCCAAGAAAGCATAGGAAAAACACTGGAAGATATTCGCCTGAGGGAAGACTTCATGAAGAAGACTGACATAGCAATTGCAACAACAACTAAAATAAACAAATGGGACTTCATTAAACTGAAAAGCTTCTGTACAGCTAAGGAGACAATAACCAAAGCAAAGAGACAACCTACACAATGGGAAAGGATATTTGTATATTTTCAATCAGACAAAAGCTTCATAACTAGGATCTATAGAGAACTCAAATTAATCCACATGAAAAAAGCCAACAATCCCATATATCAATGGGCAAGGGACATGAATAGAACCTTCTCTAAAGATGACAGATGAATCGCTAACAAACACATGAAAAAATGTTTATCATCTCTATATATTAGAGAAATGCAAATCAAAAGAACTCTGAGATATCATCTAACCCCAGTGAGAATGGCCCACATCACAAAATCTCAAAACTGCAGATGCTGGCGTGGATGTGGAGAGAAGGGAACACTTTTACACTGCTGGTGGGACTGCAAACTAGTACAACCTTTCTGGAAGGAAGTATGGAGAAACCTCAAAGCACTCAAGCTAGACCTCCCATTCGATCCTGCAATCCCATTGCTGTGCATCTACCCAGAAGGAAAAGAATCCTTTTATCATAAGGACACTTGTACTAGACTGTTTATTGCAGCTCAATTTACAATCGCCAAAATGTGGAAACAGCCTAAATGCCCACCAACCCAGGAATGGATTAACAAGCTGTGGTATATGTATACCATGGAATACTATTCAGCCATTAAAAAAAATGGAGACTTTACATCCTTCGTATTAACCTGGATGGAAGTGGAAGACATTATCCTTAGTAAAGCATCACAAGAATGGAGAAGCATGAATCCTATGTACTCAATTTTGATATGAGGACAATTAATGACAATTAAGGTTATGGGGGGGGAGCAGAAAGAGGGACGGAGGGAGGAGTGTGGGGCCTTAGTGTGTGTCACACTTTATGGGCACAAGACATGATTGCAAGAGAGACTTTACCTAACAATTGCAATCAGTGTAACTGGCTTATTGTACCCTCAATGAATCCCCAACAATAAAAAAAAAAACAAAAAAGAAAAAAAAAACAAAAAAACAAAATTGCCATTTTCTTACACTTTATACCTACACATATGAGACACAATAATAAATAGTGAAGCTTTTATACATTACTTAAAAAATTCACAGAACGCCATTCAGTAGTTGATATGATACATTAACTTTTTTCCTAAATAAGGAAACCCTCTTAGAGGACTACAGAAGGAAAAGCCAATTTTCTGTTTTTTGGCATTTGTCTCACCTTAATCATCTGGTCTTAAAAACTTACTTCCCCACTCAACTTCTAAACACTTTTTTTTTGAGATACAGTGTCACTGTGTCGCCCTCAGTAGCTTGCTGTGGTGTCACAGCTCACAGCAACCTCCAACTCTTTGGCTGAAGCTATTCTCTTGCTTCAGCCTCCCAAGTAGCTAGGACTATAGGTGCCCACCACAATGCCGAGCTATTTTTTGTTGTTGCAGTTGTCACTATTGTTTAGCCTGGCTGGGCTGGGTTTGAACCTGCCAGCCCTGTGTATGTGGCCATCACCCTAACCATTGAAGGATTTGCGCCAAGCCCAAACACGTCTTAAAGTCTCCCAAATTGCCATTGTTGCCCTCATTCCCTGACATGCCCTTCAGAGAGAAACCTTCTCTGCTTCTCTATTATAGCCCCATTCTTTGTGTTTCCAGCTTTTTCCTTTATTAATAGGTAGGCCTTAAATACACCCCTCTTTAGTTGCGAGCTTTCCAGTCACCTCCTCTCAAAATAAAAATAATACAAATAATTTAGTGATGTGCCAAGCATTATACACTACTAAGCACCTATGTTAACAAACTGAATCTCAGAAAACTCTGTCAAATAGGTATTATTATTATACTCATTTGACAGCCAAGGAAACTGAAAGCTTATAAGAATTTAAGGCCTTGTCAAATAAATCTGACTCAAGAGCTCACTTTTTTATAAAACCATTATTCAATATTGCTCCTTTCCAAGAGTTGATCAAGAATTATAACTTAGTAAAAATGTATTTGCATCGTAGAAGTTGGCTATCTTTTTCAGATGCCCAAAACATACAAAGGCTTTTTTTTTTTTTTTGAGACAGATTCTCACTTTGTTGCCCTTGGTAGAGTGCCGTGGCATCACAGTTCACATCAACTTCAAACGCTTGGGCTTAAGCGATTCTCTGATTCTCTTACCTCAGCCTCCCATGTAGCTACAGACGCCCTCCACAACAGCCAGCTATTTTTTTGTTGTAGTTGTCATTGTTGTTTGGCAGGCCTGGGCCAGGTTGGAACCCGCCAGCCTCAGTGTATGTGGCCAGCGCCGTAACTGCTGAGCTATGGGAGCCGAGCCTACAAAGGCATTTTAAAAAAATGACTAGCCTTGTTAACAAATAACTAATCTGTACTCAATGTTAATACCTGATTGAAATCAAACACCAAATGTTTAAAGTAATAAAGACTCAAGTAATGGCAATATCTTAAAGTGTAAAAGTTAAGAAAAAAATTTCAAAACAGAAATAAAGCACTAAGCTGTTGGTTAACAATGAACATTAATTGATCACATGTATACACCCAACATTCAGGGCTGTTATGATCTGGCCTTTGCTACTAACTCAAGAGCCAGGGCAGGCTTCTGCACATAATTTCCTCAAAGTGCAGGTTCCCTCTTACTCCATATCTTTGTACCTGCTGCTTTCTCAACCTGGAATGTTCTGTCCTGTTCTTTTTGTTTTTTTCTTTTTGAGACAGAGTCTCACTATGTCACCCTTGGTAGAGCACTGTGGCGTCATAGCTTACAGTAACCTCAAACTCGTGGGCTCAAGAGATTCTCTTGCTTCAGCCTCCCAAGTAGCTGGGACTACAGGCGCTGGCAACTCCTGGCTATTTTTTTTTTTTTTGTCTTAACAGGCCTGGGCCAGGTTCAAATCCACCAGCCCCAGTTCGTGTGGCCAGTGCCCTAAACACTGAGCTATGAGTGCAGAGCCTGTCCTAACTTTTCTTCTAAGAAAATGCCTATTCAACCATCACAACTCACTTTATACCTACTTCCCTTAGGAAAATTTCTGAGATATTATCTCTTTCCCTTACCCCAGAATACTTCCTCCACATGGCATCTGGGACATGATCTTATCCTGTATAATTAATATAGTTGATTAAAATGCATTTGTTTATGTTTGGTTTTATAAAATAAAGCAACTGGAGGGCAGTGCTTTACTGATATGGTGTCTTTAGCACTCAGAATAGTGCTTAACACACAGTACTCAGAAAGTGGCACTTGAGTGTTATTATTTTACAAAATTGTCACAGCATTTGTGTTCTGTAAACTTATTATAGGATAAATAACATTCCAAGTCAGAAAGTAATAGAGAAATCCTCTAAAAATAGTATAATCAATATCTAACAGGGATGATTCATAGCAAGATTCAATACCTTGGTAAGAGTCCCCTAGTTTCCTGTTTTCTGAATTATCAACAACCCACTGGTCTACCTAAAGTTTAATTCTCATGCCACCCTAGGCATTAAAAAAAAAGAATTTACGAGAAAGAATTTATGAGAAACAAAAAAGGAAAATTAAAATAAAGGGTAGCCATAAAGTTCACTATTTAAATTGCCCACGAACTTTATGGCCATGCGGTACAAAATAAAAAATATATATCAACAAGTTTAAAATGTACAGGATTCTGGCTCAGTGCCTGTAACTCAGCGAGTAGGGCGCCAACCACATACACCAAGGCTGGCGGGTTCGAGGCTGGGCCCAGGCCTGCTAAAGAATAATGACAACTGCAACCAAAAGGTGGCTAGGCATAGGGGCAGGCACCTGTAGTGCCAGCTGCTCAGAGGCTAAGACAAAAGAATTGCTTGGGCCCAGGATTTCCAGGTTGGTGTGCGCTGTGACGTTGTCCTCAGAACTAGATGCTCAGAGACTCAGAGATAAGCACTGCACACAGAATGATTACTATGAGAGGGAGACCAAGGCTCGCTCAGGCCTGTGGTGACTTCCCACATTTATTGGGTGTTTTTATACACAGCACTAGTCAAAAGAAAAAAAAAAGGTATAGAACTAGAAAAAGGAACATATAATGGTGAAATCATAAAGACTGCTAAGAAATTCTTTCTTCAGCACATATGCTGCTAGACACATACATAGCTAATTCTAAATCGAGACCCTTTGCTCAACACTTTGCTGAAGACTTAACCACAATGGCTTCTAGCTGTCTTGTTCTTGATTGATTAATTCTCTAAAATTTTAAGAAAGAATAGTTTGCTAAAAGGAGAATAGAGCAGAGCACTTTTCCCACAACTCCCGCAGGTGCCCAGCCCCCAGCTGCAACCACACGAAGCCCTCTGGTAACTTTCCTTTCTGTGAACATGTAACTGATTGTTCTTATAAGCCCAGGCATGTCCACAAAGAAAGAAGTTTTTCCATCTTAGGGCAACGTTCCTTGGGGAGCATCTGAGGCTGTGTCACTTGCTTTGGTTGGGGGGCCAGTACCTCTCCGTGTGATGCCACTGCACTCTACCAAGGGTGACATAGTGTGACTCGGTCTCAATAAATAAATAAATAAATAAATAAAATGTACAGGATTCTTACCTAAAGCTTTATCCCATCAAAGACCTGAACCCTCTCTTTTCTTGAATTATATTAATAGAACGCTGATATTAAATATTCATGTTTTTCATCTCTGGGTAATTATTTCCTATAGTCTCAATATGACTTCCTTCTCCCCAGGCATGGCTGACACAGGAGTTTTAATTACTTAGAATTCCAACAGAGTTAAATGAGGTGACAGACTGGGGAAATCCCCTGACCTCTACATAAATAAGAAGTAATCTAGATACAGGAACACATTGATTTTCCTCTCCATACTGTATTCTAAAGCATGTAATATTCAAATAAGCTGATATGCCAATGATACACCTGCAAGTTGAGATGAAAATATCACTATAAATTATGAATATTACTCAAACTATGAATTTGATTGTTCTGCATTCACCTGAGAAATAATTAACATTATAATTTCATTAGATTAAAATGAACTCTTTATTATGTCCATTGCATACTTGGAGTCTAAATTCTATAGCAAATATGTCAGGAAAAAAACATTATAAAAACCTAGAAATATGCCAATCAAATCTAATTCATGCCCTCAAACAAACTAAAAATTTAAGGTTAAGTAGTTATGTAACTTTAAGTGACCACATATGCCATCGGTACACCCCAAGTCTCTATTTTATTTTCACAAAAAATTACAGTTCGGAAGAAAGCAATCAATGAACAAATATTTCCTGAATAACCACCATACACATGACAGTGTAAGACAGGAAGGGAGGAGTGCTAAAATATATATTACCAGTTCTTTTTCTCAGGAGCAATCGTTAGCAATGTGTTTAAAATCTTAATACATATAACTGATATACAGTAATAAAGTTATAATCTCAAAGTAATTCAGATTTATTTATTTTTTTTTTTGCAGTTTTTTTTGGCCGGGGCTGGGTTTGAACCCGCCACCTCTGGCATATGGGACCACTGTCCTACCCCTTTGAGCCACAGGTGCCACCCAGTAATTTGGATTTTAAACTCCCAAAAATCTCTATATCCAACATTTTCTTTATTTTACCATTCTAAATCTATCCATAAAATGCTTATTAAGTGCCTAATATGTTCAAAAAATTTGGATACCAGCAGGGTATCAGGGCATGCACTGACTGAAGAAAAACATGCCTGTATAAACTCGAAGGCATCTTAAAATGAATTCACAGTCCCTAGGAGACAGAAACCCATAGTCAGAAACACTGTTAGATGTTGTGAAAGCAAAAAAAAAAAAAAGTCTGGGGCAATGCCCTTGCCCTTGAGAAAGTAGAAATTCAACTGGAGAGAATAGGTACGGTGTGAAAAGTAGTAAGAGTAGTGTGCTACTGAGTGCTGAATAAATATTTCCAGTGATTTGTGTACAGAGAAAGGAGGTCAGTGTGATTTCTGAAGTCATGGGCAGCACCAGGAAGATGTAGAACCAGAGCACAGCCATGATGGATTTGGATACAAAGAGATAAAGCCAAATGGCACTTGGGAGTAAACACCGTAAACAAGAGAGGTAGGAAAACAAGCCTCAGGGATGAAGAGCAAATCACTCAGACCAGAGAATTGGGTTTTTATAGTATAGAAGAGGTGTAAGTGGTAACTGCATTTAACTCCCAACTCCTTCCAATAGCCATTTGGTACCACCTATCACAATATCACATGCTCCTGTTCCTCTGCTGCTTGTTTTATCTATCTTCTCTTGTTTTAAGAGGCTGTTTTGCAATCAGTGTATTGAAATATTTTAAAACAAAACTAAAGCAAATAAAGCATATGTGGTAGGCGAATAATGGCCCTCCAAATATGTCCATGGCCCAATCCCTGGAATCTGTGACCATGCTACCTTACTTGGCAAAAGGGACTTTGTACATGAAATTAAGGTGACAGATCTTAAAATAGGAGATTTTCTCAGATTACCCCAGTGGGTCCATGGTAATCACATATGCCTTAAAAATAGAAGAGGTCGGCAAAAGAGTTAGTCAGAGATAGGAGACAGAAGAAGAGGCGTGAACAATTCAAAGTTAGAGACTGACTTCATGACTTCACCCCCCTCCCCCATTGCTGTCTTTGAAGACAGAGAAAGTTGCCACACACAGCTTCTAGAGACTAGAAAAACCCTGAGTGACAGTCATCAAGGAAACATAGACCTTGGTCCTACACAAGTGCAAGGAACTGAATTCCACCAACAAACTGAATGAGCAAAGAATCAGAGTATCCCTTAGAGAAGCGGTTCTCAACCTGTGGGTTGTGACCCCTTTTTAACAATGAAAATACATTGTGGCATTAGGAAGGTTGAGAAGCACTGCCTTAGAGCCTAGAGAAATAAACACAGCCCTGCCAACACTTTGATTTTAGCATAGTGAGAACCTTGCCTTACTTCTGTTCCCCAGAACATAAGATAATGACTTTGTATTGGTTTGAGCCATAAGTTTGTGCTGATTTATTACAGCAATGGGAGAAAATTAACTTACCATTTATAATTTTAAACTTATGTAAATAACAAGAGAACTCTGGCTCAGCACCCTTAGCTCACTTGTTACAGTGCCAGCAGAGGCTGGCGGGTTCAAACCCAGCCCAGCCCAGCCAAATGACAATGAAACCTGCAACAAAAAATTAGCCAGGCATTGTGGTGGGCACCTGTAGTCCCAGCTCCTTGGGAGGCTGAAGCAAGAGACTGGCTTAAGCCCAAGAGTTTGAGGTTACTGTGAGTTGTGATACCACAGCACTCTATGGAGGATGACATAGTGAGACTCTGTCTCAAAAGAAAGAAAAAAAAAAATTTTTTTTTTTTTTCTTCGCTTAGCGCCTATAGCTCAGTGTTTAGGGCTCTGGCCACATACACTTGGGCTGATGGGTTCAAACCCAGTATGGGCCAGCTAAACCACAATGACAATTACAAAAAAAAAAAATAGCAAAGGGTTGTGGTGGACACCTATAGTCCCAGCTACCTGGGAAGCTGAGGCAAGAGAATTGCTTAAGCCCAAGAGGTGGAGGTTGCTGTGAGCTGTGATGCTACGGCATTCTACTGAGGGAAAACACAGTGAGACTCTGTCTCAAAAGAAAAAAAAATTTTTTTTTTCTTGCTAAAATCAAAATAGGGTTGGTTACCTGTAGCTCAAGTGGCTAAGGCGCCAGCCACATACACCAGAGCTGGCGGGTTCAAATTCAGCCCAGGCCTGACAAACAACAACTACAACCAAAAATACTATGGAGCCTGTAGTCCCAGCTACTTGGGAGGCTGAGGCAAGACAATTGCTTAAGCCCAGGAATTAGAGTTTGCTGTGAGCTGTGATGCCACAGCACTCTACCCAGGGAGATAGCTTGAGGCTCTGCCTCAAAGAAAAGAAAGAAAAAATAAATAAAATCAAAATATATCAAATAAAGACCAAGTAGAATTTTAAAAATGAAAGGTGAATATTCATGAATCCAGAGAACATGAAAGAAATCACTTATTTTAAGCCCATTGGTAAAGTCTTTCATAAGCTGCTGCTTTTTTTTTTTTTTTTTTTTTGAGACAGAGTCTTGGTATGTCCCCCTGGGTAGAGCACTGTGGTATCACAGCTCACAGCAACCTCAGACTCTTGGACTTCAGTGATTTTCTTGCCTCAGCCTCCCAAGTAGCTGGGACTACAGGCGCCTGCCACAACGCCAGGCTATTGTTGGTTGTAGTTGTCATTATTGTTTGGCAGGCCCGGGCTGGGTTCCAACCGGCCAGCTCCAGTGTATGTGGGTTGGCGCTCTAGCCGCTGAGCTGTAGGCACTGAGCACATAAGCTGCTTCTTTTTTTTTGTAGAGACAGAGTCTCACTGTACCGCCCTCGGTAGAGTGCCGTGGTGTCACACGGCTCACAGCAACCTCTAACTCTTGGGCTTACGCGATTCTCCTGCCTCCACCTCCCGAGCAGCTGGGACTACAGGCGCCCGCCACAGCACCCGGCTATTTTTTTGTTGCAGTTTGGAGGGGGCTGGGTTTGAACCCGCCACCCTCGGCATATGGGGCTGGCGCCCTACTCACTGAGCCACAGGTGCCGCCCACATAAGCTGCTTCTTTAGGCAAGGGGATCTGTTCCATTATTTCTAAACTAAAAAAAAATAATAATAATAAAAATAATCAGCATTTATTATAATTTAAACTTTTAGTTAACAGCTACACCTAAGCACCTAATTATTTTGTTTAATTATAGAATGACTTGGCTACAGTATACTAAATTTTGATCATTTATGGAATAATTTTTGTGGTTTTTTTTTTTTTTTTTTTGGCCGGGGCTGGGTTTGAACCTGCCACCTCCGGCATATGGGACTGGCGCCTTAATACTACCAATTACTTATCAATAGCTGTTTTAATCTAAACATGTCAGGACGTAACTTTCCCTTTTCTAAAGATAAATAAAGATTAAACTCCTATTTCACAAAATGTCACATAGTTTCAAAAGAATCTCTTAATAAAACAGCTTTAAAATTTTGGAAATGTAAGTAGCAATTTAATTAGTTAAATGAACTGTTACTCACCCAGCTGTTTGCTGATTTGTACACATGAGAACTTTGACATCATTATGAATCTGTTTTACTCCTCCCAGTGTCTTGAAAAAAATCCTTTAAAATTAAGAGTATGATGTTTTGCCCATGTTTTCCAGTAAAATTACATTACTTGAAGTTGAAAGATCACTACGAAGGGAAAACAAATTCTTTCACCTATTCTAATTAGCCTTCCCATATATAGATCTCAACTTTCTCTAAATTTTCATGGAAGGTCTAACAGGTATTTGTTCACATTTTAAAACATGGATTAATTCGATTCCTTCTATATGCCAAATACAAATAGTGTGCTAGTTGCTAGTAATACAAAATTTATAACAACAAAAATCCCTGCTCTCAAGAAATATATAGTCTAGTGAAAGGGAAATGCAAATCTAAACATAAAGATACCCATACTCCACATCACACGTCTTTGATGTAAACACAACATTCTTAGGCTGAAGATGATGTTTTATATATCTGTTAAACACTTGTTCTTGCCATGTCATTCTGGAGCAGAATGTCAAGTTGGACAAATAAAAGCTGCTTATTAAATATACAGTTGACTGATGTCAACACTGATTTGTTTTGTAATACATACTGAATCCTAGTACTCTGGGAGGCCAAGGCGGGTGGATTACCTCAGCTCACAGGTTCGAGACCAGCCTAAGCCAGAGTCAGACATCATCTCCAAAGAAAGTAGCCGGGTGCAGGCAGGATCAGCTCCCATAGCTCAGCGGTTAGGGCACAGGACACATGCACCAAGGCTGGTAGTTTTGAACCCTGACCGAGCCTGCTAAACAAACAAACAAAAGGAAAACAATTGTCTCAAGAAAAAGAAAAAAAAAAAGAAACCATATGTAACATTTCCATACTCACATAAAAATGTTATTACAACATATTAACATAATATTACATAATAATAAAATGTAATAATGTAAATAAAATTTATTTTTATTCTATTGTGAGTGGATTATATTCTCAAGTATGATAAATCATTATTTATGCATTGAAATAATTGACCTTAATGTGGTTCAGTGGTTAGGTCACCGGCTCAGGTGTGCCGAACAACAACTACAACAAAAAAATAGTTGGGCATTGTGGTAGGTGCCTGTAGTCCCAGCTTGTTGGGAGGCTGAGGCAAAAGAATCGCTTAAACCCAAGAGTTTGAGGTTGCTGTGAGCTGTGATGCCACAGCACCTACTGAGGGGGACATGGTGAGACTCTGTTTCAAAAAACAAAAATAAATAAATAAATAGTTGACCTTTAGCTGAAAAATTCATACTTTAAGATTCAGTAACAAGTAGCTTAATTCTAACTAATCTCTAATGGAGTAAAGGTTATCAAGGAGGGGACAGTCCTATGGGAATGCTATTCAAAGACATGTTATTTTTTGTTTAAAAAGATAAAATTCCTAAGATAATCTCATAGAACAATAATACAACTTTCTGAGAACTATCATTAGTGGAGATCTGATTCTGAATCACAATAATATGTGGTTCGAATAGAGACCAAGATATAGCATGAGTAGCTAAGCCTTTTATCTGGACATAGTATATGAACAGCAAACATATCAACCAGATTATAAAATATTTCACACAGAGCCAGGCATATAGTACCTTCTCAATAAATGCTATATGAAAAGAGTTTACACACCTCCTTTACTTCCTTAAAAATGCCTACGAATTCTTCATTGATGGCTAAACATCTGTGTTCAGTATCTCCATGTAAATTACTTAAAGTCTGCAAACTATTTTCAATGAAAAATGTTGAAAGTGCCTTGAGAACTTCCAACATTTCCTATATGATTGGTAAGAGAAAAAAGTCAATGGGACTTTTATTTTTTTTGATTATTTTATTTTATTTTTTTGAGACAGACTCTCAAGCTGTCACCCTGGGTAGAGTGCCATAGCATCACAGCTCACAGCAACCTCAAACTCTTGGGCTTAAGCAATTCTCTTGTCTCAGCCGCCCAAGTAGCTGGGACTATAGGTGCCTACCACAATGCTTGGCTATTTTTTGGTTGCAGTTGTATTTGTTGCTTAGCTGGCCTGGGCCAGGTTCAAATCCGCCACCCTAGGTGTATGTGGCGGGGGCCCTGCCAACTGAGCTATAGGCACTGCCAGGACTGACTTTTAAACATTTTCTAATCTCAAGCTAAAATATAATGAGATTATTTTCAAATAATTTATTTCTATTAAATAATCCAAAACATGTTTGCTACCCTTCAAATTACTGAACATTAAACTTATCTCCAGAAAACAGTAAAGGTATACTTACTTTTGCATAACAGCAGATATATACACATAACACACATATATGTTTATGTTAACATATGTACATATATATGTATGGATATATGCATATATAGTCATTTATTGCAGAACTGCTTGGAATTGCAAAGATTGCAAATAGTACAAATGCCTATCAAATGATATATTCTTTTTTTTAACAAGAGAAAATTCTTTATATAGTGACATAGTATGAACTTTGAGATACGGTAAGTGAAACACCAAGTTAAATTTATAATACCAACTGTTACAAAATAAACAGGAATATACACATGTATATTTACTTGTATATACATAAAGTATACCTGGAAGGATCTACACAAGAATAAGTACCACTGGCAGCCTCTAGACAAGGAAGTGAATAACTGGAAACAACTCACAGAAGGAGGACTCTCTGAGGGGACTTTTGAACTGAAGACTGAGTGGTAGACAACAGTCAGTCATGGGGGCCAAGCCTTCCCCACACAGAGGAAACATTGAGTACAATTGACCCTAAAGCAGTAGAAAGGCCAGTGTGACTGGAGGTACGCAAAACTATTAAGGTGTTAAGCAGCAATATGCACTATATGTTTAAAAGTTTATTCTAGCTTTGTAAAGAGAATGAATGGTTGAGGGGTACAAGAAAGAAAGCAGGTAGGATAAAATCAAAATCCAAGCAAGATGTGATAGTGACCAAGATGGCAGTAATGCAGATGAAAAAGATATTCCAGGCTTGGCGCCAGCCATATACACTGAGGCTGGTGGGTTCCAACCCAGTCCAGACCAGGTAAACAACAATGACTGCAAGAAAAAAATAGCTGGGCGTTGTGGCCGGTGCCTGTAATCCCAGTTAGTTGGGATTCGGAGGCAAGAGAATCACTTAAGCCCAAGAGTTTGAGGTTGCTGTGAGTTGTGACGTCACAGCACTCTATCGAGGGTGACATAATGAGACTGTCTTAAAAAAAAAAGAAAAGAAAGAAAAAGGTATTCCAAAAACACGTTTTTCAAGGTCAAGCCTAGAGGATGTGTTAATGGATTTGATTGTCAAAAGTGACAGGGACCAAAAATTACTTATATCTTTCTTGCTTGAGTAGATAAATGTTGATGTTCTTTACTAACAGTGAGGGTGAAACAAGTTTAGGGAAAAATCCAGATTCTGCCCATGTTATGTTACTATGATGTCAACCAGGTACCCAACTGGAGGTATAAATAGAAAGCTGATTGTACAAATGTGGGGTTCTATTGAGATGTCAGGAACAGGGTTATAAATCTGACAGTCACAATGCTTGTTAGTATTTAAATCATAAAAGTAAAAGATTCCTTCTACAAAGAGAATACAGACTGAGGAAAAGACCAAGTCCAGGACATCCCAATAATATCCTAAGCTCTACAGATTTCTACACTTCAAGTAATGTATATATTCTAACAGGCTTACCCTTTTATGTCTGTTATAATGTTATTTTGAACTACTGGCTGAACTAACAAAAACAGTAAAGCTATTGAAATTGAATTTAATATTTGACAGCAAAAAAGTATTTACAATTACCAGTACTTACAAAAAAAAAATTCCACAAAGTGAAGCACTTTCTTTTCACTACAGCCTTGAAATATCCTGAGACCTGGTTCAAAGTATTAGTCAGTAAAAGCAGAGTGAACAAAAATCACACAGACTCAGGTGCAGATTACAGTTCCACCAGTTATTAGTTACAGAACTTAACCCAGCTACACTCTCTCCATGCCTTATTTTGCTCAGGGTTAAGAGTGGCTGTATTAAATGAAATAATAAATATCAATACTAGACAGACTAAACCCTTTATAAATTGCATGATAAAATTAACATTCGTTAAGAAACAGTAAGTTCTGGGCACTGTGCTAAGGGCTTCACCTGGATTCTCACAGAGTCCTCACAACAGCCATGAGAAGTTACCAGCTCTGTTCTCAATTCCTAAACAGAAGCTTAGAGAAGTTAAAGGACTTATTCAAATCATAGCGCACACATTTAGTGTCATTAGTGTCATACATCTTTTAATAGTAGGTGGAGGCCAAAGCTCTTCTTTTTCATTACACTGTAATTTTTTTTTTTTACACACAGGAGTCTAAGTCTTAGTAACGGCTTATTTTCAGTCACTTCTAGATTCTCTGTAAAGTTGTCATTTTTACATACCATTTTTATGTGATACTGGCATGGCCAATTTATCTAGCCACTCAGGGACACAGAAGAGATAATTGGGTAGCTGGAAAGTTCAGCTAAAGTTTCTGGAGATACTTGGGAGAGCATGTGGACGATTCATCTTGGAAAGAAACACAGCCTGACCCCATAAATCATACACCGTGTTTAGCTAACAACAAAATTAGTAGTTATGAGCCGAAGGCAGAAGGGTAAATAGTTCTTTAGGGCTGTGGCTGTTGTCACTTTTCTTACCGCGGACCATTGTTCTCGGTGTTCCTACCACTCTCCATTCCGCTGCCTCAAATGCATTGGTTTGGGGTCCTGCCCGGTGCTCTTCTCCTCTCTCCCATCTCAGACCACCGAAGACCGGGGGTGCACGGGCGCCACTTTTCGGGGCGCCCCTGTCCACTAACCCCGTCCATACAGTCTTCAAGGAATCTTTGGGGTTTTTTTGTTTTGAGACAGTCTCACTTTGTCTTCCCGGTAGAGTGCAGTCGGCATCACAGCTCACAGCAACCTGAGCCTCCAGGGCTCAAGCGATTCTCTTGTCTCAGTTTCCCAAGTAGCCGGGCAGGCGCCAGCCACAATGTCCGGCTTTTTTTTTTTTTTTTTTTTGAGATGGGGTCTCTCTCTTGCTCAGGCTGGTCTCGAACGTGTGCGCTCAGGCAGTCTACCCGCCTAGGCCCTCCAGAGTTCTGGGATTACAGGCATGAGCCACCGAGCACAAGGAACCTTTCTAAGCAGGGAAAGCACCGAGAAAACCCTTTGCTTTTCCGGGGGCTCCTGACTTCCCCATTAACACCCACTCCGCTCCCGGTAAGCAGCGGCTCCCTCGGTGGCAGGAAGACCGCTGGAGCTGCCGGACTGACACCGCCACCGCCCCGCTGGGGACCCGGAACACCACCCCTGCCGGCCCGGGTTACCTTGTCTTTGTCCAGCCTCGTCTCCACGCAGCTTGCGGGATAGTGTGTTGTTGGACGGCGTTGAGTTCCCACTTGTCCCATTGCTGAGGCCTTTGGCAGCCCCAGAGGTCGGTACTGAGACACTTCCCCGGTGCTGTGGACCATAGCCCAGCGCTAACCGACCGCTGCAGCTGAGGTGCCGCCACTGCCTTCCACAGGAACCTCAGCGACTGCGCAAGTACTGCGCATGTGCGGGTCTTACCACTCAGGAGTCCCAGCCCCAGAAGCCTCTACTGGCGAGCACCGATCAGGCTCTAGGAAGCAGGAGGGAAGTTGCGGGAGGGCGGCGCTAGTCCTCAGGTGGGAGGAGGAAATTTCAGGAATTAAAAGAGGCTGGGGTTCTGAATGCGTGCCCTTGAGAAATGCATGTAAAATACAATGAGAGCTGTGCCTAACTTATACATTCTAATTAAATTATCTTTAAAGTGAAAAGTACCTACTGAAGGCATAGTGTGTACCCTGTACTATGGTAGGCACTGGAGGAAGGAGTTGGTAGATGTTATTAGGTTGTGATGGCTGCTCAGAAGGAAATGAAGTTCAGTGAAAGAATGATGGTGGGAGAGGCCCTATTTACTCAGTAAGTTGGGAAAAGAGTTTACATTTCAACTGAGATCTGATGCAGAATCAGAAACTTAAGGAGAAATCATTCCCAGGCAAGAAAAAGTGTAATGTAAGTGCAAGAAACTTGGTTCTTCCACAAATGAACCAGAGCAAGTGTTAACTGTGAAGTAATGAATAAGGATGGGAGAAAGAGAGAAATAAATTTCCAGAAAACTCTGGAAAACAAATATTGTCATTTTTTTCCTTTCTTTTCTCACTTTTTAAATTTTTCATTGAAACAAAATCCTTGAATTTCTTGGAAAGTATTTGTCTGAAACACTAACAATTTAGCTCTTGTGGTACATTTTATGTTTCATATATACATACAGGTAGAGATATACTGTTTATCAGACTTAAGGGAAAATCATCTGTTACACAGATCGCATAGAAAGAACACTAACAGAATCACTCATCTCTACTCTGGTAAGTGAAGAAGAGAAGGCTCAAGTAGAAAAAAGATGAAAAAGAAGCAATAGCTAGGGATGAATTCAGTAGGAAAGGTGAAGGACTTAGTGTGGAAAAACATTAAAGTGCTATGGAGAAAACTTCAAACTTAAGTAAATAAAAGGATACATTGCTGTTTTCAGCAAGAAGACTCAGTATAAAGATACCATTTCTCTCTCATAGATAAATTTAAATTTAGCATAACCAAAATGAAAATATTAAAGATGTATATCATAGTGTATAGACACAAATCTCAGTTAGACTTTAACAAATCTGTATGATTAAAAGGAATGACAGTGATAGCACACAAAAGGAGAGGAATTACAAAAGAACACACATGACTGCTATATGGGAAATCCTCAAAATAGTATACATAGAAAGATAGAAAGTAGATTAGTGGTTCCAGGAAAAGGAGTGTTGGGAGGAGGGAATGGATAGTGTCAGTTCATAGGTAGAGGTTCATTTTTGGGGTAATGAAAATGTTCTCAAGCTACATTGTGGCGATGCTTGCATGACTCTGTGAATATACTACTGAAAACTGCTGAACTATACACCTTAAATGGGGGAGTTGTAAGGTACATGACATATTTAAAAGTGTTTTTTTTTCTTTTCTTAAGTTAAGGGGAGGTAAACAGACAAAATGTTTAGGTCATAAGAAAATACTAAGAGACTTTATTTTTACAAACTTTATTCAGATACAATTTATGGAATATAAACTTCGCCTGTGAAAATATAAAATACAACAGTTTTTAGTTTATTAACCGAGTTGGCAAATGTTGCTATACTCTCTTAGCATAGCATCTTACACAATAGGTAAGCTAAAGGCTTAATCAATAAAAAGTACTGAAATGGAGTATTATGGCTTTATAACTTAGGGTTATTAATTAGAATTTTTAGGAGCTGACTGTGGTTGATTTAAACAGAAATGTATTTATTGAAAGAATTTTGGGTAAGTCTTAGAATCAACAAGAAGGAAAAAAAAAACAAGCTTATAAGAGAGGCAGAAACAAAAAGAGGCTAGGCACATAGCCATTGTCACAGAACAGCTCATCCTGGACACATTGTCGCCACTGAACCCTGGGTAGACAGACTGCTCCACCTACACTTGTGACATGCTTCCAGAGCACAGCCGTTTGTTCTATCCCTGAAAACTCTGTGTTGCTTAAAATTTTACCACCTCTTGAAGAATTCTCCACTGTCCCTGATTTTTTTGCGTCACTTCCTCTGGAGTCAATGCTTCTCACTGGCAGAGCTCAGGTAAAGTATTTGTCCCTACTTCCAGGGGAACTGAGAAAATGGAAAATTAGCATTAAAATTAACATGAAAGAGAACTCATGTCCTATACAACCCTCACTCCCACTAGGAAGTAAATAAATGGACAAATGAAGGAATATGTAAATAAATAAATAGAAAATGTCCACCACAACGTACCCTTGAGCTAAGCAATATCAATATATACTATACTCTTCCCATACTTATACTTGAAAATTATTTTTGCCTAGCATGATGCAATTTATTTCCCACATAACCAAAATCTGACCTTATCATCCCTCCCAAAACAAGCCATTCTTTTTCTGTTCAGCTCAAAGTAAAATCAATGTATGTATCAATAGCATATTACACATGGAATAAATGCAAAGTAACCACAAACCACCAATCTTATCTCACATCTTACTTGAGAAATAAAAGACAGGTTAGAAAACAGGAGTAGGACAGCTACTGGTAGGGTGCCAGGCACATACACAGAAGGTGGCAAGTTCAAACTCAGCCCTGTCCAGCTAAAACAACATCCTGGACAAATGCTATCCTCAAGACTTATACCCCTAGATAAAGGACCCACGTGGAGATCCTCCACTTGGGTCTTTCCCTCTGCCAGAAGCTCTGGTGTTTTTTAGTCCTTCTGTCCAAAAGCTCTGGTGCTTTTTTACCATTTTCTGTCTAATAAAATCCTATTTTACCACTGATCTGTTGTCTGCAGGTTCATTCTTTGAATCTCCAAGACCAAGGACCTACTGAAGAAAGAAATTCTGGTAACACTAGGATTACAGATGCGAGTCAAGGTGCCTACCTTCTTATGGGCATTTTTAAACACAGCTAAGACCTTATTTCTCCCTGTATCATTTTTTTCTGGATTTGAATTAAGATGCTAATGTGTATATATATATATATATATACTTTCTTTTTTTTTTTTTTTTTGAGAAAGAGTCTCACTTTGTTGCCCTTGGTAGAGTGCCGTGGCATCACAGCACACAGCAACCTCAAACTCTTGGGCTCAAGCTATTCTCTTGCCTCAGCCTCCCAAGTAGTTGGGACTATAGATGTCTGCCACAACATCCAACTGTTTTTAGAGGCAGGGTCTCACTCTGGCTCAGGCTGGTCTGGGACCTATGAGCTCACACCATCCAACCCCCTTGGCCTCCCAGAGTGGGAGGATTACAGGATCTTACTATGTCACCCTTGCTACTATGAGCTACCATACCCAGCTGAGATGCTAATGTTAATGTTTCTGTCAAAGGCTCCTTAAAAAATCTTGGCTTTGTCCATAGCTCATTATCTACATTCCAGGCCATTTAATCCCAGAGGTTAGAGTTGGAGTGAGGTATCTTTTTACTTACTCCTATGTACATATATCTAAATGGGAACTTTTTAGGTTTAGGACATCTCAGAGTTAATAGGTGGAAAAGGTACACAGGAACCAGTGGGGATGTTGGGTGAGGAAGCAGATAGTGTGTGGAACAACTTTCCCTAGGGCTCCACTTAAACCAGGGTATGTTGAAACATTAACACAACTTTTCTGACAAGCAACTATCTACCGGTCCATTTTCATTCCATACTCTGTCATCAATAAACTGAATAAAAGGCAATGTTCTCACACCTGGAATGGTCTATGTTAGGTTGTGACACATTAGGAAGGCATAATGTTCCCTAACAAGCAAATACACTGATCTGACATTACAAATTAGTTATTTAATAAAGTGAACTATTAAAACATTTTTGAAAAACTAGATATATCTCAGTGGATATATCCTCAGATTAGGAATATCTTAGAAACACCATATCTGACAAAGGATTGTCATCTAGGATACATACAGAACTCTTACAACTCAGAAGCAAATTAAAAAATAGATAAAGCTGTGCCCATAGCTCAGTGGGTAAGGCGCTGGCCACATACATCCAGGCTGCGGAACCCAGCCCAGGCCAGTTAAAACAACAATGACACTACACAGCCTGTGTAGTGAGTCTAACTAGCATGGAAAAAGACAAAACAGAAGAGCGTATGTTTATGAAATGCTAATGAGCATTGTGCCCAGGGTAAGCCAGCTTTGTTTCAGTAATAAAATATGTATGGGTGTCCAGCGTCAAGATGAAAAACCTCAACCGTTTCCTATGGGTTGTGGTCAAAAGGTTTGGGAAACATTGTACAGTACATATTTCTTTCTGCTTGTTTACTGACAAAAAACAACAACAATGACAACTGCAAGAAAGAAAAAGATAACTGGGCATTGTGGCGGGTGCCTGTAGTCCCAGCTACTTGGGAGGCTGAGGCAAGAGAATTGCTTGAACCCAAGAGTTTGAAGTTGCTGTGAGCTGTGATGCCATGGCACTCTAACCTGGGCCATAGCTTGAGACTCTGTCTCAGATGAGAAAAAAAAGATAGGCAAAATAGGCTTGGCGCCCATAGGACAGTGGTTATGGTACCAGCCATATGTGGGTTCAAGCTCAGGCAGGGCCAGCTAAACAACAATGACAACTGCAATAAGATAATAGCCTGGCGTTGTGGCAGGTGCCTGTAGTCCTAGCTACTTGGAAGGCTGAGGCAAGAGAATCACTTAAGCCCAAGAATTGGAGGGTGCTGTGAGCTGTGACACCATAGTACTCTACCAAGAGCAACACACTAAGATCCTGTCTCAAAAAAAAACAATGAAAAAAAACATAGGCATAATATTTGAAGAGAAATTTCCCAAAAGATGGATAAATGGCCAATAACCCATGAAAAAATGCTCAATATCATTAGTCAAAGAAATGCTCATTTAACCCACGATGAGAAATTAGATATGTATCCATCAAAAGGCTAAAATTAAGTTGACAGAACATAATAAATGATAGCAACTAAAACTCTTACATATTGTTGGTGGAATGCAGTCTGATAATTTCTTATAAAACTAAATGTTTAACTACCCTATGACCCAATAATTCCATGTGTATATACTGACCCCAAGTAAATAAAAACATATGTTGACAAAAGGACTTATATAGGTCTTTTCATAATAGCGTCTTATACATAATAGCCCCACACCTGGAACAGCCCATGTGGCCAGTAACAGGAAATGGATAAGCACACTGTGGTACATTCATACAAGGGAATATCACTCTGTGGCAAAAAGATGCCATAGAAATATGCAGGAACACAGATGAACCTCAAAAGCATTATGCCTAATAAGAAAAGCCAGAGACAAAAGACAACACACTTCATGATTCCATTTATAGAAATTCAAAAGTAGATAAAAGCAGGCCAGGCGCTGTAGTTCATGCCTGTAATCTCAGCACTGAGGAGGCTGAGGTGAGTGGATTAACTGACCTCACAGGTTCGAGACCAGCCTGAGCCAGAGCGATACCCCGTCTCTAAAAATAGGCGGACGTTGTGATGAGTGCCTGTAGTCCTGGGTACTAAGGAAGCTGAGGCAAGAGAATCACTTATACCCAGGAGTTTGAGGTCGCTATAAGCTGTGACACCATGGCACTCTACCAGGGGTGACAAAGTGAGACTCTGTCTCAAAATAAATAAATAAATAAATAAATAACGGAAAAAACTAGGTAAAAACTAATATATGTTGGAGAAAAAAGTTAAAACAGTGATTTGCCTCTATGGGGTTGGAGGTGGGGACTGAGTGGGAAGGGGCATCCTGAGGTGATGGTAGGATGGTAGGAGTCTACAACAGTGCAAGTCAAACTCAAAATCCAGTAAACATATACTAAATAAAATTTATAACAAAGAAAATGTTGGACTTAAGCTAATTTTCTCTGTAGCACATTATAAAAAAATTGAAGCATGAATGAAAGAAACATTTAAATGATAGAATCTGGTGATGAGTATTCAGCACTTAAATTTTTTCAACCTTACTGTTCCATCTGGAAATTTTTGTAATAAAATATCAGAAAGACAGACAAGTGAACTGGGGTCAGCATCACAAGAGAACACATAGACCCACGGCTCCAGGCACTGGTTGCCCCAAGTTGTGGCAGGGGGAACAACCTACCTTATCTTTATAAGTATCAGGCAGTGACTTCTGTGTCTTAAGGAAGGTTAATATAAAATCCCAGGATGTCTCCCTGTTCATAGCCAGAAGACTAGTGTTTCTCAATGGACTGGTGGAACTTGGTTCCCTTTTTGCTCCACCAAGAATAGCTAAATTTATCATAACCTAAGGGAGCTTAAAGACTACCTGTCCCAATGAAAAGACATATAGCAAGTCATGAATACAAGGCAATTCTGGTTTGCTGAAGGAAAACAGATGCTACTCCTTTTTTATTTATTGTCCATTTTGTAAAGTTGCTTACAAACGGTTTCTTACAAGCAAAGAATTGCAAAAATATTCCAAGAACTGCAAACAAATTAAACCCTTGGGAACTGAATTTTATGCCCACAGTCTAATAAACCAAATAATCTTGAAGCCTTAGATAGATGGCTGATACCGCCACACCTGCTGTGATGCTAACACCACGGCCCCAGCTTACCTAAGGGCTGGGACCAACCCAGTCTTTCAGCAGTGTCTGGTGGCATCTCATCCACTGTAATTTCAAAGTATCAGGCACCTTTCTGTACCCCATGAGAGGCCTGCACCATAGAGTAACTCTTCTCTCCAACTCCAGTCAGCTGATCATAAGAGATCTTTAACTGGGGAGCTGCAGTGACAGAGATTAAAACAGGCCTGCAATTATTGGAGACTTTGGGGACAACTGCCACAAAAACATAGGGCCTTATATTCCAGTAAAACAAAACAAAAAAGTATTGAGCTTATAGTCCTAACTATTCAGGAGGGTGAGACAGGAGATTGAGCCTCTAGCCTGGGTGACAGAAACCCTGTCTCTTAAGTAAATAAACAACAACAAATATTGACATATCAGTTCGGGAGTTTAAAAATCTCAACACAGGTTGGGCACCTGTAGCTTAGTGCTTAGGGAGCCAGCCACATGCTCCAGGGCTGGTGGGTTTGAACAAGGCCGGGGCCTGCTAAACAACAACAACAAAAAAATTAGCCAAGCATTGTGGTGGGCGCCTGTAGTCCCAGCTACTCAGGAGGCTGGCACAAGAGAACCGCTTGAGTCCAAGAGTTTGAGGTTGCTGTGAGCTATGACACCACTGTTTAAAAACAAACAACAACAACAACAAAAAAAAAAAAACAAAAAAACCCTCAACACAAGGCCAGGTGCAGTGGCTTATGCCTATAATCCTAACACGCTGGGTGGCCAAAGTAGGAGTTTTGCTTGATCTTCAGAGTTTGAGACAAGCCTGAGCAAGAGTTAGACACCATCTCTACTAAAAATAGAAAAATTAGCCTGATGTTCTGGCAGGCACCTGTGGTCTCAGCTACTTGGAAGACTGAGGCAAGAGGATTATTGCTTGATCCCAGGAGTTTTGAGATTTCTATGCGCTATGATGATGCCATGGCACTCTAGCCTGGGGTAAAAGAGTGAGACTCTGTCTAAAAAAAAAGAAGAAAGTTTTTAAAACTATATATATGTATATAAAATGGCTAGAACTTACAGGAAGACACAGAGAAGGAAATTATTTCTTCCACCTTCTGGCTGTATATAGAGTTGGGAGCTTGTGTAACAGTAAGAGACTGAGGTCTATGTCTAATTCTAGACTGACAATGACAGCAGTTCAAAGCAACCCTCAACTGACATGACCTAGAATACCTTACATACCTCTGTCATGCAGGGCCAACAAAACCCGTTCGTACAAGCAGTCTCTGTAGAGGTCTCCAGGATAGGTTTTCCTGCCCAGCAGTCAAGTTCAACCTTCTGAGGGGCTGGGGCATAGCCATAAGGCTCAGCTAGAATATATTGATACCCATCTTTGTTAAATGGCTGTTCCAAGCCATAGCCATGAGGGGGAAGGCACTGAGCAGAGAACAAAGGATCACTGCAGAAAGGAAAAAATAAAATCAAAAAACTAAACCCCCCTCTAGTTCAACTGCACTTAATTATGTAAGACAGGACTCCTACTAGATTTCAGTTGGAACACACAGAACTTCACACTTGTCATTAATCAAATAAATCATTCTGCCCTCTGCAGGCAAAACAGGGAAATGAGAAGGATTAGCCTTATTTGGCAAAGCAATTTTGGTTAAATTACTTATATTTTGCAGGGATCTTCTTGGTGGTTTTTGAGCATGTATATTGTAGGAAAGAAGTGGAGAAGAAGAATGAAAGTGATTTCCTTTAGTATATTTATTATTATAGAAACTCAGAAAGAGGAACACTTACTATCTGTTACATTTATTAGACAAAGGGAAGGGAAGATGTATGAAAGGGAGAAGCAGAGAATTCAGCAAAAGAGCTAACTTTCAATATTGATTTCACTCCCTCTCCCTCATCTATCCTTTCTCAAAATGCTTTAACCCAGTGGTTCTCAGTGGTTGTATAGAACACAAGAAAGAAGGAGTTAAATTTAGCAGGCAGGTTTTAGTTCCATATCCATTTGTCAATGCAACATTTATTAAGATCATTCTAATGCATAAATTTCAGGTTAGACTAACCTGGCTTGTGAGGAATTAATAGCTATAGAAAATTTACATATTTCATACAAAAAATATAGCTGCATACTAAGGACACAAGGAAAATTATGTTGCATTTTTTTCTTTTCTTTTTCTTTTTCTTTCTTTCTTTCTTTCTTCTTCCTTTTTTTTCTTTTGGAGACAGTTTCACTTTTTGCCCTCGGTAGAGTGCAATGGCATCACAGTTCACAGCAACCTCAAACTTTTGGGCTCAAGTGATTTTCTTGCCTCAGTCTCTCAAGTAGCAAGGACCACAGGCACTAGCCACATGCTCAGCTATTTTTTAGAGATGTGGTCTCACTCTTGCTCAGGCTGGTCTCCAACTCCTGAGCGCAAGCAATCTACCTGCCTTGGCCTTCCAGAGCACTAGGATGCCAGGTGTGAGCCACCGCACCCAGCACTACCTTGTATATTTCTGAAATAGTAACCTTTGAAATTTGCCCAGTTCTATTATTCCTCTCAATTAGTTTTTTTCCCCCTCTGTTCCAAAAAATGTCCTTGAAACTGCAGGAAAACACCGTTATGTAAACAACTGCATAGAAAACTATATCTTAATATGAGACAAGCTTGTAGATTATCAGCAGTTCTGCTGCAATAAAAAGGATCTAGACATGGAGGTAGGTCATATTCTACATATACAAGACCAGATTTATGCAGAATTTCCCATTAGGAACACATCAGATGTTACTGCTGTTTCTCTTAAAGATTTTAATGCTGAACTGCTGCTATGTAATTATCCCTATTTTTAGAATTACCATAATCAAAAAATGGCTATTTTTTTGTTTTCTTTTTTCCACTTCCCTGTAAGTATGAAGAAACTATTACATTTTTCATTGTTATTTGCATTTTAATTGTTACTGGCCGTGTTAGGCTGAATATGACAACATTCAATCTTTTAATAACATTAAACTAAACTACTGTTTCAGATTAAGTGCTGTTAGCACCATTTCACAATGCTTTACATCATTTAGTTTTAGCTTCTCCCACAACTTAACAAAACGCATTTTCCAAACCATAATATATTTAAGTCTGAGAGGCTGAAAGAAGACAGAGGAGGAATTCACCTCCAAAAGTGACTCCACCTGTAAGAACAGAAGTGGCACCAAGTATTTGTCAAAACGATTAAAAGGGGAAAATACGGTGTAAAAAGATAAAACAACACACTTAGCTATTTCCAACCCACCTTGGAACATTAGTAACAGTGGAAATGATTAGATACTTAAGATACTACCATTCCAAAAGACAAGCAAATGATGCCATGTGTCAGATGAATAGCTAACTATCTCTCAGCTATCCCAATCCTCTTGAGATTGCCATTAGTAATGAAGGGCATTTCCCTTGTAGATGGGTTGATAACAGAAGAACATGCTGCAGCAGGTGATCAATACAGAAATGCTGTCACATGGATAAGCTGAAGTTTCAGGTCAAGGAATATTAGATGATGCATACAGGAAGTTTGTTAAGTAATAGCTGAGCTCTGGAAAAGAGTGGAGAGTAACTGATTCCTTCTAAATTAAATGTTAGTTCTGAGGATAAAGATGGAGACTGTAATATAGACACAGTAAATCTGACAGTAAAATTGCACATTGTTTTAGCCTAAACATCTCTCACTCAAAACCAAACTATGCTGTAAAATGACAAAAGTTCTTCTCCATTACCATCTGCCAAATCTTTGGTTAGCTTCTAAAAACTGAGTTTGGGCTTGAAAACATCTTGGTAAATATCCAGGTTAAGGGTTTACTCAAGGAATGTCCAGCTCTAGGCACATTTTGATTCAATAGCTTAAAAAATATTTCAACAACTTAAATGAGATACTTTATTTTTTTCCTAAGGAAATATAATTTTATTAGGTGTTACACACTTTCATAGATTACAATGTAAGCAAATTACTTTTATAATCAAACATTAATTTGAAAATGTATTGACTCTCTCAAAACCTAGGAAACATCTTAGAGTACTTCTCTTTTGTTAAGTGCCATTAAAAATATCTTTGTCAATTTTAATACTATGTCACATTAAAAATGAGATATTTTAAAACTTACCATTTAGATTCCCACTGGTAGACACTGCACTGCTTTGTTTTTGGTTGTCATAAGCAGGAACAATGTTACTAAGATCCTGGAAGAAAAAATACCCAATTAAAAAAGGAGGCTATATGTCAATCTGGCAATGCTCATAAACAGGAGAAATTCTAATAGAATGGGAACTGAAACTGACAATCATTTTTTTTCTTGACAAGAGACTCACTATGTTGCCCTCATTAGAGTGCTATGGCATCATAGCTCACAGCAACCTCAAACTCTTGGGCTTAACGAGATTTTCTGGCCTCAGCCTCCCAAGTAACTGGGACTACAAGTACCTGCCACAATGCCTGGCTATTCTTTTTTGTCGTTGTTGTCATTGTAATTGCCATTGTTGTTTAGCAGGCCTGAGTGGGATTCAAACCCGCCAACCCCAGTGTATGTGGCTGGCATCCTAACCACTGAGCTAAAGGTGCCAAGTCCCTAAAATGATGATCCTAAAGGAGTCCTAAACTTGGATGCTTCAGAGATAGGCAAGCACACTTACTAGCACATGTGAGGCAGGCCAAATGTAAGGATCAGAACAGTTTAAGAAGGGCAATGAATGGCAACCAACCAATCACCTGGTTAAAAGAGGTGGAGGGTGCATGGCAAACTGGAGTTCAGGAGCAGTGTAGTCAAACATCAATACTGTGCAAGACACAGGGTCTAAATTTCTTTCTTTCTTTTTTTTTCCCAGGGTCTAAATTTCTACGTAAAATCCTGAATTTTCAAAACTAACAAATCAAACATTTTAAAACACAGCAGAGGCCAAGTCTGGTAACTCACACCTATAATTCTAGCATTCTGAGAGGCTGAGGAGGGAGGATCCCTTGAGCTCAGGAGTGTGAGACCAGCCTGAGCAAGAGCAAGAGCAAGAGCAAGACCCCATCTCTAAAAAAAGTAGCCAAGCATTGTTGAGTGTGCCTTTAGTCTCAGGTATTTGGGAGGCTGAAACAAGGGGACCTCTTGAGCCCCGAAGTTTCAGGTTACTGTGAGCTATGAGGCCATGGCACTCTTAGGAGGTCAACAAAGTGAAATTCTGTATCTCTCTCTCTCACACACACACAGACACAAAGCTGCCTTTTTCATACCTGCTCGCTTACAATTATAAAACATAATCCATAGCACCTAATTAGGCTTTGAGCATAACTTCTCAAATGCAGATACAAACTTGTCTCTTCAAAGTTACCAAACTTTGAACTGTTTTGACTTTTTTTATTTTTCTTGAAACAGAGCCTCAAGCTGTCCCCCTGGGTAAAGAGCAGTGGCATCACAGCTCACCGTAACCTCCAACTCCTGGGCTCAAGCAATTCTCCTGCCTTCCCCTCCCAAGTAGCTGGGACTGCAGGCACCTGCCACAATGCCAGGCTATCTTTTGGTTGCAGCCATCATTGTTGTTTGGCAGGCCCGGGCTGGATTTGAACCCACCAGCTCAGGTGTATGTGGCTGGCACCTTAGCGGCTTGAGCCACAGGCTTCGAGACTGGAGAGAGTTTTAATTTGTCACTCTCGGTAGAGTGCTGTGGTGTCATAGCTCACAGAAACCTCAAGCTCCTGGGCTGAAGCTATCCTCTTGCCTCAGCCTCCCAAGTAGCTGGAGCTATAAGCATGCATCACCCCGCCCTGCCCATCAACCCTTTATGATAAACCCCTATAACGCAATACAAAGTTTAAATGATACTGTCTTAAATTTGTTTATATGTTTTGTAACTGCATGGAACCAGGTTGGAAGCTCAAAAAAAGGGACAATAGGCGGCACCCGTAGCTCAATTGGTAGGGTGTCGGCCACATACGCTGAGGCTGGTAGGTTCAAATCCAGCCCAGGCCAGCTAAACAACAATAACAACTGCAACCAGAAAAAATTGTTGGGTGTTGTGGCAGGCGCCTGTAGTCCCAGCTCCTTGGGAGGCTGAGACAAGAGAATCACTTAAGCTCAAGAGTTTGAGGTTGCTGTGAGCTGTGACACTATAGCACTCTACCGAGGGCAACACAGTGAGAGTCTGTCTCAAAAAAAAAATATGTTAAGAGAAACAAACCTCAAAACACTTTTTTCAAAGATGCTAATCAAAATACAGCTGAACTTCACACTCTGACTGCTTTTTCAGCTATGCTCAGGATTACCATCAAAATATTAGGAAGAATGTGACCACGACACTGGCCCAAGGAAAACAGAGAAGCATAATCAGCCCTTACAGACAAGTCTACGTGGGTTCTGGTCCTGGGAGAGGTTTAAGGAGATGCAGTTATCCCACTAGGTTTTCAGGAGGTCCATTGCTTCTTCCAGTCTAACACTGCAAAGTGGTTTCTTTTATGGCATGTTTGAATGATTCCTGCCAGAAAAGTAAACTACCAGCTCCCTACCAGGGTGCAAGGGCTGGAGACAGGACAAGAGCCTTGAGGTTTCTCACTGAACGGGAAAGGTGCGGAAGGGGCGTTATCCGGTGTATGCTCTGAAGTCATGGTAGTAGAGTTGGGCGAGTTTTCCATCGCAGCGGGGACAGAGCGAATGTTGGTGGAAGGCCCCAGGTTCTCTGGGGCGGCTGGAGGGCTCCCAGAGCCGAGGGATTCCGAGAGGGGCGGGACTCCTCCCTCTGATGTGCTCCTTGGGCAGGAGGACCTTTTACCGGCTTTCAGCCTCTCCGGAACGGCTCAGCTGCCGAAGCAGCCGATGTCCCCTCTCCAGCCGGAGCGGCTGCCTCCGGCGCCACCAGCTTCATCTCCCCCTGTTTTGTAGTAGTTGCATTTGCAGTTGCTCCTGGGCCAGGTCCAGCAACCACTTCCGGCCCAGGTCCGCTTCCCAACACTGCCAACCACGCTGCCCTAAAGAATAGCATCTCCATCTCACGTGAACTACAGTAGAAAGGTGCAGCAAATGGGAAAGGCCTGCGGTGGGCCTGTGGCCTGTATGAGGACTCCGGGCTGCGCGACTGGCAGGCAGGGAAGCCGGGTGGGGATGGCCACCGACAGCCCAGCGGGCGGTAAAGGCTAGGACCGCTACAGACTGACTTCATTTCAGGGATGAACGTGTTACAACTGGAAATTCCGACTCCTCAAGCTATTAAGGCGCCAGCTGAGAAAGGATACTGGAGAAGGGTGAGATCTAGAAGAACAGGGCTTCTCAAGGAGACTACAAGGATAGACCTGCAGGGTCCTCTCAATGGTAACTCCCTCTTGGGAATTTGTAAACTTAACTTCATGGAACTTGGAAATTTCCAAGTTCTGTGAAATCCTGTAGTTCTGTAGGGGCTGGAATAGCATCTCCCACTTGATTCAAACTGGTCAAGGAGAAGGATAACTGTGGGGTGGAACTTTTTGACTGTCAATAAAAAGGGAAAGACCAAGCGAGTCAGTGAGGGAAGCCATTTGGAATTCTTCTATGCCGTAAGCTCATGGCTGGTGAATAAAGCCCTTCCTCTTATAAACGTGGTGTTTGGGTGCTCATTCTCTCCCTTGGGCCTCGTCTTCCGGCAACACAGCCACATACACCAGAGCTGGTGGGTTGGAATCCAGCCCAGGCCTGCCAAACAATGACAACTACAAGCAAAAAACAGCTGGGCCTTGTGGTGGTCGCCTGTGGTCCCAGCTACTTGGGAGCCTGAGGCAAGAGAATTGCTAAAGCCTAGGAGTTGGAGGTTGCTGTGAGCTGTGAGGCCACAGCACTCTACCCAGGGTGACAGCTTGAGGCTCTGTCTCAAAAATAAATAAATAAATAAATAAATAAATAAAAGACTGGAAATCCTTGCGCAGATGAGGCATAGAACCAAGAGACTGAAATGAGAACATATTTAGGAAAAGTACATGAAACAGGGTACAGATGGCCCTCAGTTAGTTATGATGATGTGACTTAGATTTATCAACTTTATGAATTTTTTTTTTTTTTTTTTAGAGACAGAGTCTCACTTTGTCACCCTCGGTAGAGTGCTTTGACATCACAGTTCACAGCAACCTCCAGCTCTGCTTAGGTGATTCTCCTGCCTCAGCTTCCCAAGTAGCTGGGACTATAGGCGCCCGCCACAATGCCTGGCTATTTTTTTGTTGCACTTTGTTTGGGGCTGGGTTTGAACCCACCACCCTCAGTATATGGGGCCGGCACTCTACCCACTGAGCCACAGGTGCCGCCCAACTTTATGAAGTTTTTATTAGGATGTAATCCCACTGTAAGTTGAGGGACATCTGTATAAATTACAGAGGGAAAATAACCTAAGTCAATTGCATTTCATTGTAAGATAAGTATTTTTTTCCTGCTAGACTCTTAATGTAATAATGTTCTTTGTGTTTAATGTGTGCATTCTATATTTTATATGCATTATTCTAACTTTAAAAACACAAAACTTTTTCCTAATTTCTCAAAGTAGAATCACAGAGCCTAATGTAAGTAAGTGGACAACTACTTCTATGCCTTACTTTCTAAGTTGCTCACAACAATGCATCTGATGATAGAAATTTTATTATTTTTTGGACATGGAATGTCTGGTCTCAAACTCCTGCCCTCAAGTGATCCTTTCACCGCAATCTCCAGAGCTGCTGGGATTATAGGTGGAAACCATCATAACCTGGCTAAAAATCTTAATACAGTAGAATCTCTGTAAGTTGACCACCGAGGTAAGGAGCTGTTATAAGCCGGTCAACATACAGAGGTTGTCAACATAAGGAACTATGCCTACTGTGCTCATACATACATGTGGTGCATGCCTAGCTGTCAAAATTAAGTCAAATTAAGGAGGAGGTCAGTGTACGAAGATCTTCAATTGTAGAGGTTCTTTTGTCATTGTTAATGTTTCCACTTTCCATTAAAAAAAAATACTATCATGTGGGGACCTAACATTACCAAATAAGGGGGCGTTGTGGTGGGCACCTGTAGTCCCAGCTACTTGGGAGGCTGAGGCAAGAGAATCGCTTAAGCCCAGGAGTTGGAGGTTGCTGTGAGCTGTGTGAGGCCACGGCACTCTACTGAGGGCCATAAAGTGAGACTCTGTCTCTACAAAAAAAAAAAAAAAAAAATTACCCAATAAGGAAATAGAAGCAAAGGAAGTTGAACTTTCTTTTGAAGTATTTTTTTTTTTTTTTTTTTTTTTTTTTGCTTAATGATTTGAGAGTATGGTTCTGTGGAACATTTTTCTGCTTTTATAGTGGTGGGAAAGTAGAATGGACTGTGTAGCTAACCTTCAATGCTAATTCCATAAAATAAAGGATATACATAATATGACTCAATCTGTTAAATTAGAGGGTGTGATGAAAACATAAGTCCTAAGATTGTATTCTCATATTAGGGAAACATTTTGATCATTATACCAGTGAATAATGTATCCCGTAAGATTTGATTTATACTTTTAAATGTATGGGTGGTTTTATATTTCTTTTCTTTCCCTCTCACCCCAAGAGTGAGTCTCATTCCACTGCCCCACACTAGAGTACCATGGTGTTACCCTAGCTCACAGCAGCTTCAATCCTTCTGCCTCAGCCTCCTGAGTAGGTGGGACTACAGGTGCCACCACAACACCCAGCTAATTTAAACTATTTTAAATAGAGGCAGAGTCTCGTTCTTGCTCTGGCTTGTCTCGAACTCCTGAACTCAAACCATCCTCTTGCCTCAGCCTCCCAGTGTGCTAGGATTACAGGCATGAGTCACCACACCTTGTGATCTTACATTTCAACAGGAGTACCATCTAAAAGACTTGCAGAAGAGCATAAAAGTTCTATTAAACATGGAACTATGTTTCTGCCAATAACTCAACATTTTGAGGTCATTTAGCATACCATTTCCAATTTGAGACTGGGTACAAAAATATCCTGTGGCTGAGAATAGGTATAGTAAATTGCACCAACAAAAACCTTTTGTGTATTTATAGGGGAGGAAAAGTCTTCATTGAGTTTGTGTGAAAAAATGTGATATAAGCTCTTTATGCTTTAAGCACAATAGGTGGGACCTCATGTTTTATGGTGATTAGTTTGTATGATTAATCTTCAGTGCAGATCCCAAAAATGTTTCTACATATGAGTTCTTTGTCCTTTTTCCTATTATTTCATCGTTGATTAATTAGGATCCCTCCTTTTGTAATACCCAGCAAAAAGACCCCTAAAGGCCCCTAACTGTCTCAGCACCCCCCTCACCCTCCCCTACACCCGCAAATTCAGGAACAGGTTTCAGAATAGAATAAGGAAGTTCCCAAAGACCCCTAGCTACAGGTAAAACAATGGTAGAACTTACCCCACCCCCAAGGGGGTTTAGCCCCCATGGCTAAATAATGGTGGAAAACTTACTCAAGCAAAATTTCCCAAGCCAAGCTGGGAAATTGTCCCCATGCCAGCTGCCACGATGTAACCTCCTGAGCCAACCAGCCCCTCTGACTGTAACCCTACCCACCCCTGCTACCCTCTGAGCTAACCAACTGCTGCGTTCTGCTTCTGTGCTAGCTTGCCTGCTTGTCAACACAGCACAAAAATAGTATAAAAATCAGCCTGCTCCTCATTTCGGTGCATTTGCCCTTTGGGGTGGCGGCCCACCTGCGCAGGTGTAATAAATCACCATCTGATTTACACCTGAAGTGGGGTCCGAGTTTTTTTTCCAGGTGGCACATGAGTACAACACTTTTTGTTCCAGAAGTGTTTCATTAATTTTTCTTCTCTTATTTTTATTTTCACATTCATATTTTCTTTTAATTAATTTTTTTACCAACTTAAATTTTTCTCCTTGTGCCTTTGTTCATACATGTGCACACATGTACATACATGTAATTTTGGAAAACAATGCATGGTGCTCATCATCTTAGATACAGTCAGCAGAAAACCTTCACAGATAAACAAACTATGTGAGATCTTTGAAAGAGATCAACTATTTTGGGTGTGAGGGGGAGATGACAAATAGTGAAGTTTGAAGATCAGTTAAATGATTTATTTATTTATTTATTTATTTTTATTACAGTTAAATGATTTAAAACCAAACCAAGCCAAACCAAAACTTCTGGTTCCTCAATAGAAGTATCTCTTTAAAGGGTTGTATGCACTTAGGTGGAAAGTCGAAGCAGCTTTAAAAAATAATACTGTGAGGCCTGCTTATGATAACAGCACTGAGTGCTATCTCGTCACAGGTGTAAAGTATATTAACTCTGCCTTTTGCCAGTTCAGAGTGTCAGAGATAACCATGAGCACCACCATGCCATCCAAAAATGTGAATGAAAAAGATAAAATGTAAAAGAACAAGCTCTTGGACTGATGGATGTGAAAATAACTGACTTGACAATGGAAAAGAACCCCAAAACTCTGTAAAATAATTTAGAGAGGTTGGTTTTGAGTCCTACAAGTGGTCCCACCACAGTTGGGTTACAGCTTGGCTTCGCACGTTTTTGGGACATGGGAATGACATATAAAATCATCAGTCCATATGTGGAAGGGATACATGAGTTTGGCCTGGAAAGGCAGGACCTCTGTAAGCGGAGGAGGGAGGGGATGACAGGTTACAGCTGGCTTTAAAGCTGCTTTGATTCCTGGTAAGGGAATGAAGCTCCATCTAAAGGCTTGGAATATGTTCAGTTAAGGTAAAAATGTCCCTTAATGACAAGCAAGTGCCCTGGATGTTTACCAAAAACTCAAGTGCTCTGTGAATTCAAATGACGGCCTGCGGGGTCTGTGTTAAGGCTTTGTCGCCTGATTGGCCTTAGGTTTCTCAAGCATTAGGTGTGTTACTGTGAACCTAAGATGACTTCCAAAGGGAGGGGTGTCTGACTTCCCTTCCCTTCTTCCTTGTGCCCAGAGACTGACTGAAGTTGAAAGACTTTGGCTTCAGGTTTTATTTTAGTTCACAGACAACAGAAATGGTGCTACTGAGCGAAAGATTCACCAGTGCATGAAGAGCTGTCATGTCATTCAGCCCGTCTGTCCCCTCCCCACCCCTACCCCCAGGACGGGGGAAGAAAGGCCCAGGAGGAGAGGTACGCGGGGGAGGTGCTTCTCCCGGGAGGAGGCTCCAGTAGGCCACACAGAAACTTTGCCAGCGTGATTGCTTTGCCGGAGGAGCTTCCAAGCTGACCTTGGTTTTGTCCTGAGGGGTTTGCCTGCAGAGTGGTGCAGGAGGGGCGGGCTCCCTACTGAAGAGAACCCCCAGCTTGGCCGCCCAGATGGACTCGCCCAGTGAACCCTGCTACAGCCCCTCTGACCGCTTCTCCTTCTGTCATCCCCGCCTCCGCGCGTCCTTGCACCTTCCCCTCCCCCACCCCGCCCCCTGGAGCACTTACGACGCACGCGTGCAGGCAGCCTCCAGCGCCTCTAGGGTTCAGTCGTGATCTCGCCCTCGCCCTGCGGTCTTTTTCCAACCGCTGAGAGGCAGTGTGGCAAAGTGCCTTAGGGAGGGAGTGCGATTCAGTAACTCGGCCGGATGTGGGCCAATCCCCTTCCTCTGTTACCTCGGAAACCTCCCGAGCCCTTTTAGAGCCAAGGCTGCTGCTGCCGTGGGAGCTGGCAACCTTCCTTTTGTCGTCTGCGGCCTGAACCACAGGGGCCTGTTAAAGGGCCGGATGTGAGTGGGTTGGATTCATCCGGGCCCTGGGGCGGGTGTGTGTGTGTGGGGCGTTTGTTTCCGCTCATCTGAGGGTTTCACGGGGGACTCTGGCTTCTCTCCTCCCAGTCCCACCCAACCGCCCACCCTCTTTCTTCCTTTGGGAACTCTCCAGCCCTTTTCCACACACTTAAACCCGCTGGACCTGCCCCTCCCTGAAAAGGGGGTAGGCGAACAGACAGGGACACACTCCACCCTGAGGACGAAGAGCTGTGGAGGCCAAATGGGGCTGTCAGGGGAGGAAGGCAGCTGGCTCGCCTTTGGCAAATGGTGACACAGAAAAGGAGAAAACAGTAAAGTGGAGTCAAACTTGCTTTTTTAGCATTTTCATATCATATACAGATGGCACGAAGACTACCTTAACATAACCACCAGGGTTGCTGTCACAAAAATAGTGACTTTCTACACAATAGTAATAATTCTTTTGTTTTTTTTTTGAAATTCTGTAAGTATTTTATTTATCACTGAAGAAAAAACACAGCAGCAAGTTCTGTGTTGGCTTCAATGAGACCAAATAGTTATTAATCTTTAACATAGCTACAACACTCCAAAATTGAAGTCAACACAGCCATTACTACAAATTACTTGTTGAAAGAATCTACCCTGAAAAGAAAATTAGGAAAGAGAATTTAAACAATTCCTCCAAACCACACATTTATAAATATTGTCATATTTAAAATGCTTGAAAGGCATGAATTCTCCATTAATGGAAAAGCAGTTTGCTATTGGCAACAGAAAAAAAAACTCAGCAATAGTTTACCAAATGCTTTAAAATTTAAAAGCTGTACTGTTTTGGATTCACACTTCAGCAGTATTTTTGTCATTACAATAACAATTGCAAATTATTTTATACTCACCTTCTTTCAAGTAAAATCTACAGAAAAATCCCACTGTATCCAATGTTTGTAATGTTTACTGCACTTATAGTGAATCTAAAAACTTTCTAAATTTAGTTAATAGTAAATACCTCAAAATATCTATAGAGGTATGTTTCAACCACTAATAGTATGAAAACTGTTTTAGATCCACTGCTTTAAAAGGTCTTCAAATATGTTTTAACAGAACCTTACCTCATTGCAATTAATACCAGATATCTCAAAATCAAAAGAAAAAACAAAAATCAGCTCTATACCAAGATACAGGTGTTACTCAATACCTGAAGGGTTCACATTTTAAATTTATTTTTTAATTTTTCTTTTTTGTAAACAAATGATTGATGAAATAATGCAACACCCTAAATTCCAGAAAATGGCATGGTTTTCCAACCTTCTGTGGATATGGTGCATGATCAATCTATTAGATAGGATTAATACAAGTTCATGCTTTTTGTGTTATGGTGAAACAGTAAAGAATCCAATTTAGATTGGTTGAAGCACAAGTATAATTCTAACAGTTCTAACCATGTGCATTTACAACACCATGCACTGGGTGGGGAGGCAAGCGAACCACTTTTCCTTCCAAAGCAATAAAATGTAGCGAAACAACAGAATGGAGTCAGGCCTGCTTTGCCTCCCGCTGCCTCTCAGGAACAACAAAAAGTACAAAATGGAGTTAGGCTTGCTTTTCTTTCACCCCAACATGCCCACTATGAGACTGCTTTCCTGGTGACACCACTGTGGGAACTATGACACCCATCAACTATTCAACCCTCTCAAACCTAGGTACCCCCTTAGGAGCACCAATTTTCCCCCAAAGCTTAGGAGATGGAAGACGCTTGCGTAATTGGCCTCAGGGTGACCTAGGAGGGCTCCATAAAGCTTCTAACCGGCTGTTTAATTCTTTGAAGGTGCGATCTCAATTGGCAACATCGCTGAAGCGCTGGGCTTCGAGTCCCGAGTCCCGGTGCTGCTGATAAGAGGTGGCGGTCGCCTCCTGGGGTGAGGTGGGAGGTGGAGCGCACCACTCCTGACTTGGAGGAGGGGTAATGGAGAGCCGGGGTTTGGGGAGCCAGGGAGGCTGGGCCGGTGGGCAGCCCTGGCAAATGGGGTAGGGAAATGTGGGGTGGAGGGAAGAGAGGCAGGCTACGTGTCCCTAAACAAGGTGGGGGTGCGGGGCCGGCACAGTTTCGGAGACCGGGCTGTGATCACTGCTTGGGGCAGCTTTACCCTCCCCAGGCTTAGTGACTTTACCCAAGGAAATGCTCTGGGCCCAGTTTGTTTTTGCCTGGAGTCAGTTTGAAATCTTTGATTGGCTCTTGAGACTGACGACCACCATCAATTTATCACTTTGTTTTTTATTGTCCCTAGATTTTCTTTAGTTATCTTTAATAGGATGGCTATGTACAGTACTCAGAAGAATACCTTGGAGTGTTTGTTCGTTAGTTATGGGGATTGGCCGGAGACACTCAGCCAAATTACAAAGCTTTATTTTTTGATCTTTAGCTTGAGAGAAATAGGTTGAGAGTCTTTTTTACTCGTGATTTTAAAATAAACCTACCAATGAGGAAATTGAATGAGGAACTTGAGCTTAACAAACATTACCATGTTTGCGTACTTTGTAGGTTTGAATTATCAAGAGATAATGGAGGAGATACTCTTTCTCCACCTGGAGCTCTGAATGTGCTTTTCCTCCTGAATATTTTTGAAATGATAGTATGAATGTACACCATGGTTATGCTTATCATATAGTTTTTGGCAAATTTAATACAAATGTCGGGAAAAACTTCAAAGTTCACTTTTATTAAAAACCATTCTCTCAAATGACCCACACATGTCTCCTCTTCTTAGCTTCTCTTAGGACCTGTGGTCTTAAATGCTAGTCTCTTCTCCCTTCCCATTCAATAGTAACTAATAAAACTAAACAAAGCTAGCATTCCATACTATACAATTATCCCCCACTTCCATTATATTATTTCTGGCTTGTATTTCATTTTTTTTTTTTTTTGATTTTTGGCCGGGGCTAGGTTTGAACCCGCCACCTCTGGCATATGGGACTGGCACCCTACTCCTTGAGCCACAGGCGCCACCCGTATTTCATTTTTTAAGACAAACTTATAGCTGAAAAATGTGTAAATTGTAAACAAAACTATATTTGATTAATTAAGTAGATTTTCTTTGAGACATCAGCTGATAACTCAGCACAAATTCATTTACATATGATATCAAAAGAGGAGCTTGCAAAATTTAGCTTTTGGCTCAAACATAAGTTGCCCAACAAATTTATCCTTGTTATGATAAAGGATCTTCCTGCGACTGACTTGTTCAACCACCAAATCGTCAATATTGTCTATCTCAAACACCAGCATCTACCTTGTACTCAAACCAGAAACCTAATAGCTAGCTCCTAGACTCTACCCTGCACATTTTTATAAATCAATTGCTAGGTCTTATATATCTTACTTACTAAACCTCTATAATCCATCAACTCACCATCTCCATCACTGACACCTGGACTAATCTCTGATTGGTCTCCCTGCATCCACTGTTGGTGCCTTCAGTTCTTTCTTCTCACTACAGACAGCCATTAATCAAAATTATAAGTATGGCATGTGTTATGAAGGGATCCTTGGGGTACTATAGAAGCCCATCACAATGAAACCCAACAAAGTGTAGGAGGTCAAGATTGAGAGGATTTGCTTGCTGGCAGAGCCAGAAGGATTATCAGATATCTTTTTACTTTGACTTTATTTCAGAACTGGGGGGAAAAAGTTGTTAGTCCTTTGGGCCTCTGTAAAAAGTTGTCATAATGACTGACCTTCAAAACAGACTTATTTAAATATTTTCCTGGCACACTGTATCGTGTAGAAGTGACCAATTAGCTGTGTAACCTTAGGGAGATGCTTTTATATCCCTGAGCCTCAGTTTTCCAAGTTGTAGCATCATTAATGGAATCAAGTAAGTTTTGTGGTCCCTTCTAGTTCTAAAATTCTGTGATTTCTGTTACCTGTAAACATGAATTATGGCCAGAAAGGTGGTGTTAAAAGCAGACTGTGTGAAAGTACAGAGAAGTTTATTGCTCCTGTTCACAGGGCTAGATTTCTTTCAGTTTCCCAAAGCCTTTAATCCCTAAAGACTCCCCATCTTTCAAGACCTTTCCTACCAGACAGGAAGGTAACTAAGTCTATCTTGAGTATTGTATTCCCAGGGCAAAGCATGTTAGATACTCAATATTAATTGGTTTGAATACAGAAGAAAAGTGAGTTGTATTTTAATGAGATTGTTTTCAACTATAAACCATCTAAGAAATAAACCTTTTAAGTTCTAGCTCTCTTCAACTATTGCATTGATCAAAAATGTATACAGTCATCCCTCCCCTCAGTAACTTCAGGGGGTTGTTTCTAGGCGCCCTGAATAACCAAAATCCAAAGATCCTCAAGTCCCATGTTTAAATTGCCACAGTATTTCTATAATAACCTGCACACATACACTGTAAATCATCTCTAGTTTACTTATAATACCTAATATAATGTAAGTGCCTTTTATTTTTTTTATCAAGTCAGATATACATAGGTCATGAATACATTTATGCCTTTGTGGGATTCACTGTGTTGATTATTTGTACAAATTGGAATGCTTACACCCTACTAATTAACATAGCTTTCACCTCATTGACTTAATCACAGTGTTAAGACGTTTGTGTTCAATACTTGATGGATTGACTTGTACCCTTGCAATAAGCTTTATAGGTGTGGTCCCACCATTAACCTTCCCTCTATCAAACCACCCCCTCCCTTCTCATCCTGATCCCCTTCCCTCCTTCATCCTGGGCTATAGTTGTGATTCAACGCTCATATGAAAGTGTGAGTGATTATAAATTGGTTTTATAGTAGTACTGAGTACATTGGATTTTTTTTTCATTCCTGAGATATTTTACTAAAAAGAATATTTTTCATCTCCATCCATGTAAACATAAAAGACGTACAGTCTCCATCTTTTTTTAATGCTGCATAGTATTCCATGGTATACATATACCACAATTTATTAATCCATTCTTGGGTTGATGGGCACTTCAAAGGTCTAATAACCAGAATCCACAGAGAACTCAAACTTATTAATAAGAAAAGAACAAGTGATCCCATTTCATTGTGGGCAAGAGACATGAATAGAAGCTTCTCTGAAGAGGAAAGGCACACGCCCTACAGACACATGAAAAAATGCTCATCATCTTTAATCATCAGAGAAATGCAAACCAAAACCACTTTGAGATATCATCTAACTCCAGTAAGAGTAGCCCACATCACAAAATCCCAAAACTACAGATGTTGGCATGGATGTGGAGAAAAGGGAACACTTCTGCACTGCTGGTGGGAATGTAAGCTAGTACATTTTGGAAAGAAGTTTGGAGAACACTCAGGGACCTAAGTGTAGTCCTGCCAGTTGATCCTGCAATTCCTCTACTAGGTGTATGTCCAAAAGACCAAAAATCACTTCACAACAAAGATATATGCACCAGATTGTTCATTGCAGCTCAATTCATAATTGCCAAGTCTTGGAAGAAGCCCAAGTGCCCATTGATCCATGAATGGATTAATAAATTGCTGTAAGTGCCTTTTAAATAGCTGTATTTTTTAATTGTATTGTTATTTTGTATTGGTATTTTCCCTTTAATCACCAAATACAGAGGGCCAACTGCATTGTGTTGCATTGCCATGTAATTTGTTGTTTTGATATTTATCCTTCCTGCTAGAGTATCCCATAGTAGGAATTCTTTTTCTTGAGATGGAGTCTCACTTTCTCACCCTTGGTAGACTACCATTGCATCACAGCTCGCAGTAACCTCTAACTCTTGGGCTTAAGCTATTCTCTTACTTCAGCCTCCCAAGTAGCTGGGATTACAAGCACCCGCCACAACACCCAACTATTTTTTTGTTGCAGTTGTCATTGTTGTTTAGCAGGCCCAGGTCAAGTTTGAACCCACCTGCCTTCGTGTATGTGGCCAGTGCCCTAACCACTAAGCTAGGGGTGCTTAGCCATCCATAGCAGGAATTCTTATTTCTCCTTCTGTCCCCAGCATACTTGGCACAGCATACTTGGCACTGTTTAACTGAGGGACATTAATAATGAAGACAAGCTTTGTGCTTTAGGGACCATATGAGGAAAATATATGAAGTAACCAAAAGATAAAAGAAATCAGGTCGTTTCTGGACACCGAGAATAAATTAGTGCTTAATGTAGGAAACTAGCAGTTTATGGGTTATATATTCAAGAATTATTTAAGCTACTCAGCACCGGTAGCTCAGTGGTGAGGTCACCAGCCACATACACCGGGGCAGGTGAGTTTGAATCTAGTCTGGGCCTGCTAAACAACAATGACAATTACAACAAAAAAAATAGCCAGGCGTTGTTGCAGGCTCCTGTAATCCCAGCTACTTGAAAGGTTGAGGCAAGAGAATTGCTTAAGCCCAAGAGTTTGAGGTTGCTGTGAGCTGTGACACCACAGCACTCTACCAAGGGTGACATAATTTATGAGACTCCATCTCAAAAAATAAAGTCAAGCAAAAATCTTTATGAAAGCAGGATTGTTACCTTTCCTATGGTGTATACAACGGTGTTTATGTGATACCACCCATTCAGAGTGGTGACAGGTTTTATTTGCAGCCTATGTAAAAAGAGAAGCTGGCCAGTTGCCATGGCTCAGGCCTGTAATCCTAGCACTTTGAGAGGCTGAGGCAGGAGGATTGTTAGAGGATGGTTGTTAGAGACCAGCCTTAGCAAGAGTGAGACTTGGTCTCTACCAAAAAAAAAAAATAATAATAATAATAAAGAAATATTCACCAGGTGTGGTAATGTGAAAGGACCAAGCTAACTTCATTTTGTTAAAACTAACTCCATTTTGTCTCACAGCCTTCACTGACCCCACTTTGCCCCACAGCCTTCAATTTACAGCTGTATACCAAAGGTGATAGGAACCTGCTTGCATACCAAAGGTGATAGGCAACCTGCTTCCTCCTCCACCCCAGGCTCCAATGTGTTTGCTCCAAGCGAAAACTGGCACCCATCCTGGCCCTAGTAGTAGTAAATCTTTCTCTGCCCTCCTGCTGTGCCAGGAACGAGAAGCCCAGATTCGAGTCTGTGAACAAATGGCTCTGTTGTTTTTGCATTGGACTTGGCTCCTTAGTGGTCTCTGTGGGGGATTTCAAGATCTGGGCACAACATTTGGTGCGTTGGCCGGGAAGTCTCCCAAGACCCCTGAGGACATCCTATCCAAAGAGCCACTGTGTGGTAAGTGTCTGTCTGTCTTGTCTGCCTTGGTTGTTTTTGGAAGTCTGGAATCTGTAAAAATGGTCAGCGTAAAGTCAAGGTGGATGCACTGGAGACTGCTGGCTAGGGGTGCTGAGAAGACCCCCCACCCCGAGATGTGGAACCCTCGGGGCATGGTGTGGATGCAGGCCCTTCCCCGAGATGTGGAACCCTCGGGGCATGGTGTGGCTTGTAGTTTTTCTGGGTGGACGAAGCAGCATGGTCAGAGACCATCATCCTATTGTTTCTGTTGGCCGTGGATTTGTATGTCTTCAGTGTGTATGTCTCTTGTATTACGTTGGAATTTTAGTGTGGCTGAACTCAGAACTCAAAATTTGGGACTTGTGGTGGAAAAAAAGAGAGCTAAACTGATTACTTTTTGCAAGACATTCAACGTTGGCCAGCCTCCAGAGGGAACTTTTCATCTCCCCCTCCCTGACTGAAAGCACTTCCCGGTTCTCGAGGAGAGTCTCCTAAGTCCCCTAACCCCACAAACCTTCTGAGCCGCTTTACTCCATTTTGCAGGATAGTGCAAACCAATATTCGCTTTGTCCTCCTTCATGTCACCCCTCACTGAACGTCTCCCCCTGCGGGGGTTGCGCCGGTGCTCTCCTGGGGGGCGTGCGGCCCCTCCCATGGCGCGACTGCTCTCCCCACCCCCTTCGCGTTAACCCTCCTCCTGGCAACGATGGGGTGGGGATGCAGTGAGGGCGGGGGCGGGTCGTGCCTTTGGGTCTGGAGGACTTTTTTTGTCTCTCCAGGGACCACTCAGGAAAAAAAAAAAAAAGCCAAGCGAGCGCATGGGGTCGGTGGCCATGTCGGCTACACACCCCACCCGTCTTGAAACACAGACCAAGAAGTCTAACACGTGTGTGAGTTAGGGACTCCCATGAAAGCCGAGGAGGGGAACTGCCACCCCTCACACCGCCTGGTCACCAGCCGCTGCTGGGCAGCTCCAGGATGGCTGAGAAGGCCTGGCGACAGCGTTGCTGCCAGAAACTCCATGCCTGGGTAAAGCTCAATAATAAAGTGCCTTTATTATTAGCCCTTTGCCATTAGCAATTTGTATAAATAGAAAAATATTTTTACAAACTGAATCTTTGTCAAAAGATAAGATTCTTGCCTTTTAAAGCTTCTAATTATCAGTTTGGCTGGATGAATGGGTGACTTATGGTAAACTGGGATCCTGTTTTATAGAAAGTAAGTTTTTGAGAGTAAAGAGAAACTAGACAGAAAAGAGAATGGCATTGTGTAAAGAAAGAATCTTGTGTGATAAATTTTGTCCTAAAACAGAATGGTTGTGTAAAGAAGTGAAAGGCAGGGCAAAAGTTAAAGAAAGTTTAGAAAATTTGTAGACTGTCTGTGAAGGTTAAATTGCTCATAAAAGGGAATTTGTGATCCAGTTGACTATATATTTCCTTTAAAATCTTTTGGCTTGTAATTTTATTTGAACAGATGTTTTAAGCCTTTGATATTTGATAAACCTTTCAAAATCAAAACTCTAAATCTGGGGCTTGGTGCCCGTAGATCAGTGGTTGCAACGCCGGCCACATGCACTGAGACTGGCAGGTTCAAACTTGGCCCAGGGCAACAACAACTTTAAATTTGGTCTTCTTGAAATATTAAGACCACTGAAATTCATGAGAAAACAAAATAAACTTGTTTAATTTGTTAAAAATATATAAGAAACATTGTCAAATATGAAATGGTAATTGATTTTGTCTGAATTATAGTTATATATGTTACAATGTGTAAAGCATTGATCTGTCTTAACATATATTGTCGGTAATAATTTTAATTCATCTAAAAAGTGTCTTTTATAACTGACCAAGTCCAAAGTTTGTCCTAAAAAGAAAAGAAATATTAAGAGAGGCCAATGAATTCTCTCGAATTCAAATTACTGATGTTTTAAAAAATTGAATACCTTCGGACTAAAAGCAGATTTTTAGAACTTTCATTGGGAAGATAACATGTCTATGAGTATTGCTAACCCAGCTTCAAACAGAACAGAAATCAGTTACGTGGAACTGGACTAGTTTGTAATGGTTTTTTGTTCAAAATATCGCTGATTCTGCCTGTGTTCTGTTTTTCAGAAGTCAAGAAATAATTTTCTCTCTTTTGAGCTATTCGTAACTTTTTAAGCAATGTATATACTTATGAGTAGAGTTTGAAACATGTATTTTTCTCTCTCCTTGATTTTTCTACAACTTGAAAGCCATTTGTAAGTATTCTTAATTTCTGACAATACAGTAATTTGCATAAGTTCAATAAGAATCTGTTTTGTTTCTATAGAACATGATGAAAGCACTGGTTATTTTACCAAGGCTTTGGCTGGAATAACATTTCCAGAGGTGTCCAGACTGCATTAAGGAATTCAGGTTGACTTTATAAGGCCAATAAAAAGCCCTTTGGAAAACTGGCCAGATACCCATCAGTAACATTTCCTTATCTGTAGTCAGTAACGTAGGTCACTCGCTGACAGGTTCGGGAATTGAACTGTGCTTGGGGACCTCAAGAGAAGAAAAATTTACCCAATGTTTACAGGTATCTAATGGCACAGATGAAACCTGGGCTCTGAAAGGCTTTCAAAAAGTTCAGCCTGAGATTCCTTATAAAAGGTTCCAGCAAAGCCAATTTTAAAGGAAAGAAGGGCGTAGATTGCTAATAATTAATTATTCTTACTGCACTTTATGCAAATAGTCAGACCCCATATATTGAAAGTACAGTTTATTTTGGCAAATAAGTTAATTCTACTATAATTTGCCTTTAGTAAAGAGAGAGATAGGAGAGAGAAAAATAGTTTAAAAGGAGGAAAAAGATGCTGTGGCCTACCTGTATCCCAGACAATAGGCCCAAACAATCCCAGCCTTATCTGTACTGTCAACTCGTAAAATGAGATATAACTATTTTACTACATTGATATATTAAACGGGACTAAGAGACTGGCCAAAGAATATAGAATTATATATAATAATTATATTTACTTTGAAACCTTAAGACTCAACAAAAGTTACCTGTTGGCTACACTGGAAAACTTGTGCAGTATTAAATGTTATCTAAAATTTCTTAGTAAATGATATAACTGTAAACACTGCATTCTACTTTGCTGAATCTGCTGCCAGCAGAAGCCAAGTGTTCCACTTGTCTGAACTTAAAAGAGGCCATTTTCAGTGTAGGGCTGGCTCTAGAAAGCCAGAAGCTGTTTGCTTTCCAGTGAAAGAGACCAGACATAGAAACAGTACATATGGATTTTTTGAAGGAGCTCTGACTCATGATCTCCAGAAATTCCTGACTGAGGAATCAGAATGTGCGCGGTTCCAACGTGTCAATGACCTCCTTTCAGGACACCCTACCCAGGAGGGCTGTGCCCGAGGCATGGACTGTCTTTTATGACATCTAGAGGTATGTGGCTATAAAATGTCTAAGCCAAAGGCCCAGGTCTGCCAGCAGCAAGTACGTTATCTAAGAATTACAGTCCAGCAGGGGTAGAGGTATCTAGGCATGAAATAAAGGCAGGTCATTAATTGCCTCCTGACCTCCTAGAGAGCTGAAAGCAGGTTTGGGAATTCTTAGGCCCAGCCAGCTTTTGTCGTCTTTAAATCCCCAACTTTGCCATCTTAGCTAAGCCCTTGTATGAGGCAACTAAAAGAGAGGAGGGAGAGCCCTTGGAGTGAGAAAGAAAACAAGAACATGTCTTCTCCCAGCTAAAGATGAGACTGATAGCTGCACCTGCATTGGGAAAATGGCTGTGGGTGTGTTAACGCTGGTTGGGTTCTCACCAAGGCCTGTAGCCTACCTCTCTAAGCAGTTGAATGGAGTGGCAAAAGAATGGCCACCCTGTTTACGGGCTGTAGCTGCTACTGCTCTCCTTGTGCAAGAAGGTAATAAGCTGACTCTGAGCAGGATCTCAGAGTGAAAGTACTGCACTCTGTGGTCAATTTTAACGGACATTAAGGGACATTTTGACTCTCTAATGCAACACTCTGAGCCAAGACACGCACCTTCCAGTCAGTGAAAGAGAGACTACCCTAACAGACCTGACTTAAGTGACCAGCCCTGGACAGATGCAGACTAGAACTTGTATGTAGATAGAAGCAGCTGCGTGACAGAGCAATGTGAACAGCGGGCTGGGTATGCAGGGGTCACCTTAACAGAGACTGTGGAGGCTAAGCCCCTCCCTCAAGGGACATTAACTCAGAAGGCTGAGCTAATTGCCTTGACTGGAACCTTAGAACTAAGTCAAGAAAAAAAAATAAATGCTTTTCTGACTCTCCAAATACACAGGACATTGTACAAGGAGAAAGAACTGTTAAATTCTGGGGAAAAAAATGAAGACATCAGTAGGAGATAACTTCAGTTGTTAGAGGCAGTATAGAAACCCCAAGAAGTGGCAGTTTATGCACTGCTGTGGACATCAAAGAAATGCTTCCACCATTGCTAAAGAGAACACTAGGGTTAGTACTGAGGCAAAAAGGGCTGCATCCCAGCCTTACCAGGTGTCACGAGTAGCTCCCCTCATCCCATGGGTTCCGGAGCTCACCCCTATCTACTCCCAGGAGGAAAAGGAATAGTTAGCAGCAGAGGGGAGCCAGGAAACAGAGAGAGGATAAATAAAGATGCCAGATGGACGAGTAGCAGTCTCCCAAATTCTAAGAGCCACAGTAGTGACAGGAGTATTTGATGAAGTTGCTAGGCCAGTACTTTTACATCTCCCACCTGCCAGCCCTAGCCAAAACTCAGTCTACAGTGTGTCACTGGCAGCCAGTTCAACACGTGCCAAGGACCAGTGGCACCCCCAAGAATCCAGTCGTATAGAGCAATGCTCTTTGAGGACTTCCAGTCTTTTGTGTCTGTACCTCTTATCTCTCTGGAAGATCAAGAGGATCAAGTCTAAGTCTAGAATCAGAACCTGGTTCCCCTGAAACCAAGGTAAAAAGAACTTTACACCATCATCCTGACATCCAACATGCCCTGCTCCAGCCACATACTGGGAGTTGGCTGGTCAACGCACGACTGAAGCCTGAGGAAACTTGAACAGGAACAGTCCCAGAGCTGGTATAAATCTGTGTTCAGTAAATCCCCCTGGCTCACAACCTTAATTTCGACTATAGCAGGCCCACTTGTAATCCTGTTACTACTGTTAACTTTCGATCCCTGCATAATTAACAAGTTACTAGTCCTCATCTGATCCAGGATCAATGTGGTTCAAATAATGGTTTTATGGGCACAGTATACTCCCCTCAGCCCTGGATTCACTGGCGATAAGCATAGAGCTAGGGCCCGTAGAACCTGCTGAAGACCTATGATTGGATCTTCTATGCACTAGAAAAGGGGGAATGAAAGAACCAAGCTAACTTCATTTTGTTAAAACTAACTCCATTTTGTCTCACAGCCTTCACTGACCCCACTTTGCCCCACAGCCTTTAATTTACAGCTGCATACCAAAGGTGATAGGAACCTGCTTGCATACCAAAAGTGATAGGAACCTGCTTGCATACCAAAGGTGATAGGCAACCTGCTTCCTCCTCCACCCCAGGCTCCAGTGTGTTTGCCCCAAGCGATAACGGCACCCACCCTGGCCCTAGTAGTAGTAAATCTTTCCCCTAAGCCCCTATTCCTCCCCCCCTTTTCTTTTCTGTATCTTAAAACTGCTCTTCCCTCTGCGGTAGGGGCTTCTTTGCCCTCCTGCTGTGCCAGGAACGTCTGTGAATAAACGGCTCTGTTGTTTTTGCATTGGACTTGGCTCCTTAGTGGTCTTTGTGGGGGATTTCAAGATCTGGGCACAACAAATGCATGCTTAAAGTCCCAACTACTCAGAAGGCTGAGGAGGGAGGTTTGTTTGAGCCCAGGAATTTGAGGTTGTAGTAGTGAGCAACGGTCCTGCCTCTATACTCCAGCCTGTGTGACAGAGTGAGACCCTGTCTCAAAAAACAAACAAACAAACAACAACAACAAAAAAAAAACAACTTGGACTTTACCTAACAAATCAAACAGTGGAACCTAATCATTTGTATCCATATAGTAATCTGAAATTTAAAAAAAAGAAAAATGATACAAGTCGCAAAACAGATGTTTATTCAGTGAGTTGGGGGAATAATCCTCATAATTGAAAAGAAACATCCTATATTAACTCAAGCTCAGCAATCTAAAGGACACAGACATAACAATAAACAGGATGAACATTACATATGGCATGAACAAACGTGATCAGGGAGGCGTCATTCACAGAGCAGTGTGATCTAAGGGGAGGCTCAGGCTCAGAAAGGAGGTGGCATTAAGGATGAAACTTGAAGAAATAGAATTTGGCCAGGCATCAGATGGACTGAAAGGGGGAAGATGGAAGTGAAACATGTCAGAGCGAGGATACATAAGGAAGCACATCCTGTCCCCCTTTGTAGAGGCGGGGAAGAATGTGAGACTATGAAGACGGGAGGCAGAGATCAGGTTATAAAGAACCTTTTATACCATTAAGGAGTTTGTATTTAGGCAACAGAGGGCCACTGATGTAGGAGGGCATATATTCAAATTACTATTACTTTTTTTTTAGAGACAGAGTCTACTTTGTCACCCTGGGTAGGGTGCTTTGGCATCACAGCTCACAGCAACTTCCAGCTCTTGGACTTAGGTGATTCTCTTGCCTCAGCCTCCCCAGTAGCTGGGACTACAGCCACCCGTCATAACACCCACTATTTTTTTGTTGTTGCAGTTGTCATTGTTGTTTAGCTGGCCTGGGCCAGGTTCAAACTCATCAGTCTGAGTGTATGTGGCCAGCACCCTGCCCACTGAGCTATCAGCGCCACCCGTACATGCTATCTTATCCATGTCTAGCATAGATGAGAAACTGCCTGTCCTTTACCTATCAAAACTGATCAGGTGTATGTCACTTAGAGTTAAGGCCTGAGTTGTCCATCTATGAACCAAGAGAAAAGAGAAAAGAGAATGAAATTTACCTTATTTTTTGTCTTTAGCCAGCCAGGTTTTGTCCCTGGATTTGGGAATGGGGTCAGGCCCACTGGAACAGCATGATCATCATAGTTAGGGGAAGGTCATTTAACAAAGGAAATCTGTGTGCTGGAAATAGGTACTTCATAAGCAACAAATGAATGTCTTCTACAAATAGCTTTGCTTCTCAATTTCCTATTAGTACTCAAATATTGGCATCTTATGGACTGTCTGATTTCCTTATTTTCTGCTATTTATCTCTTTGAGGTTTTGTTTTGTTTTTCGGAAACAATTTTGCGGGCTTTACAGAATACTCAGAGTTCATCCATGAATGCTTACGATGCGGTACAGTAAGAAACAATATAAAATTATAGGTTAGGTAACAGTTTACCGTGATTAAGGGAGGTTTTGTTATTGCTCTAGGAGTGAATAATAGCTAACAAGGTGCATAGTCCTGGCTATGATCTTTAGAAATGATATTGTTTAATGGCCTTCATCTTTTTGATGTTTTTTAGCTTAAGAAACAGCGTTAGTTTTGAGTTGTTAATCTCATGATTGAAAAGACTGTTTGCTTTCTAGTAGACCCAAGGCATAATCTGAAACAAAGTTCCTTCTGAAAAAGCTCTTGGAATTAGTACACTCTTTATAGTGAGAGAAGGGCCACAAAAGCTATAGCTAACGATTAAAACAAGGCAATACTTTATTTACTCCAAGCTTAATAGGTATTTTAAAACCGTATCAAAAGCAGCATATCTGCTTGGTGCCTGTACCTCAGTGGCTAGAGTGCCAGGCAAATACACCTGGGTTGGCAGGTTCGAACCCAGCATGGACCTGCCAAAACAATAATGACGACTACAAAAAAAAAAAAAATGTGGGGGGGGGGGCTGTTGTCGCAGGAGCCTTGCAGTCCCAGCTACTTGGGAGGCTGAGGCAAGAGAATCGCTTAAGCCCAAGAGTTTGAGGTTACTGTGAGCTGTGATGCCACGGCACTCTACCAAGGGCAACATAGACTCTGTCTCCAAAAAGGAAAAAAAAATCATATCCATACAACAGCATTCAATATAAGAAAAGCCTTTCAAATATCTCATTATATAACAGACCTATTCCTAGAAAAGAACTAATGTATTTAATCAAAATCCTTAGAATTATGCCTCTGTTTTAGTTTTTCCTTTAATAATAATATCTCTAGTTAATATCTTGAGGGGATTTGCATTCGCAGAAGATTCTTTGTCATGTAAGCATAACGTGGAATAGAAAATTGTTGGTATTGATGAAGGAACTGGACAAAAAAGGTAGGCATTCACTTTAATCAGATCCATGAAAGTGGTTCTAGAAGGCCTATGAGCTTTGTGTTTGGCAAGCAGTGCTCTGACTTGATTTTTATTTTACTTATTTGTCTTTATCAGTGGTTCTCAACCTTCCTAATGCTGCGACCCTTTAATACAGGTCCTCATGTTGTGGCGAACCCCAACCATAAAATTATTTTCATTGCTACTTCATAACTGTAATTTTGCTACTGTTATGAATTGTAATGTAAATATCTGATATGCAGGATGTCTTAGGTGACCCCTGTGAAAGGGTCGTCCCACCCCCAAAGGGGTTGTGGTCCACAGTTTGAGAACTGCTGGTCTTTATCTTCTACTACTTCTGTTGTATCTTATTCCTACTCTCATTTTTAGTTTCTAAAAACTTGTTCTTTGTCCTACTTATCCTTCTTTTTTAAAAACAACCTAGTATCCTTTTTTTTATAGATGCAATAAAATTATTAATGTTGTTGAAGGTCTTTTTCCCCGTCTTTCCTTTGGGATTCCCCTGCCTTCTGTTTGCAGTGATATCTCTCATTTGTATTTATCTTCTTCAAATATCTGGTGATTTTTGGCTGGCAGCGAAAATGGATTAGAGACTTTGTACGTGGATGAGGCTTGTGCACCTGTGAGTTCACTGTAGGGTGAAAAAGTATGGACCTCAGGGTTAAATATGGACTTCTATCAAATGTCATTCTTTGTTGAAGTTTTTTTTCTTTTGTATAGACCTTCACATCTTTCCTGAGAAGACTTGTCCAGTTTTCCACTTAGCGGTTATTCTGGCTGCTGCTGTTCTTAGTTTAGAGTGGTCCTAGGGGGACTGAGGATCCCACCAGCATGTAGATTTATACTTAAAATGCCTATTTGGATCCCTAAACCTTACTCCTGCCCTCTATTCTGTCTAGTGAAAGTGAAGCTGGAAGTTCTAGTTCAGTTCCTGTATACTGGTGGCTCTCAATGAAGTTGGGGGTTTGGGAGGAGTGATGGTGGTGGTGGTAATTCTTGCCCCCCACCGCCTGAGCACATTTGGCAATGCCAGAGACATTTTTTGATTGTCATGACTGGGATGTTACTAAACATACTGAAATGCACAGGACTTCCCCACAACAAAGAAATATCTGGTTTAAAGTTATCAGTTGTGCTAAGGCAGAGAAACTCTGCCCTAGAGAATAATCCCTTGATTAACCCTCATGAGGGTTTACGTGGTGGTGTGAGAGTGGTATGTGTGCAAGGGTTGGGGTATAATTAGTCTATACACATAGTTTAATTTAGGTCTCCAGTTTTTAGCCCTTTATCTCATACCTTCCCCTGTGTTACCTGATACCTTCCAGTCTCAGGTCTTCCCAGCGTTCTGTGGGGAGTATTTATATTCCATATCCCTGATTACAAACGCTTAAGTTGTAGTCCCTCCCTCTCTACTTTGAGTTATAGTCCTCTGCTGGCTTTGTAGCTTTGCAAATTTGATACACATATGATTTACCCCTTATAATGTAGGAAATTGTGGTATCAGAATGGAAGTCAAAAGAAAAATGTAACACAAAGACATTTGTTTTTTGCAATTTCTATTTATTGTTTATGACACTTAGGCATCGTTATTATGATGGTGATAAATGGTGGAGATGAATTCATGTAACGACCATTATTGTGTTAGAATAAATTTTATGTGGGTTAGGAAAAAAATTAACTATTAAACTTACATTAAACTTTATTTTAGAGACATGAATGGAAAATTAACTGTTCAAGAACAGATTGTGGAAATGATTGAAAAAATTGGTGCCATTGAGGAGGAACTAAGTAGGGTAAGCATTTGAAACAGCATTCAATGTTATGTGGAAGGCAAACACTATAAGAAACGTTAGAATGTAAAGGACCTGATACAGTTTCCTTCTTCAAGATTTTTTCTGGCTGACCCTTATACCAAAAGTAAGTTGGAATCATGATTCAATGATGATGAAAAAGCCTAATGAATGCAATATTTTCAGAAGATAGCTGAATAATGCAGTTTTGTTGTATAGCTACAAAATAGTGAGTGTCAAGGCATTTTTGTTGACATGATTATCAGAGGAAGGGATACACATATTGGGAGAGAAAGGATATTAAGTAAAAGTGATGCTAAGTTAGGCAACAGACCAGACCCTTTGATGCTTCTTTTACATTTGTATTAAAATCCACAGACAGTTTTGGAGGAAACTGAAGAATTGGTATCCCTATACCAGACATGTTATCTAATCTCACAGTTTAGAATAAGCTTACAGAAAGAAGACGGGTACCATATAAAATAGCTGGTCACGTGTTACAGCTTTTGTATGAAGTAATTTGTTTCATTCTTTTTTTTTAACTTTTTTTTTATTGTTGGGGATTCATTCAGGGTACAATATATTTCATTCTTCTAATATCATATTATGGGTTAGCCAGATGTCTTAACAACCAGATCGGTCTTTTTTAATTCTTTTTTTTTTTTATTAAATCATAGCTGTGTACATTAATGTGATCATGGGGCACACTGGTTTTACACACCGTTTGACACATTTTCATCACACTGGTTAACATAGCCTTCCTGGCATTTTCTTAGTTATTGTGTTAAGACATTTATATTCTACATTTACAAAGTTTCACATGTACCCTTGTAAGATGCACTGCAGGTGTAATCCCACCAATCACCCTTCCTCTGCCCATCCTACCCCTTCCCTTCCCTCCCTCTCCCCCTTCCCCATATTCTTAGGTTATAACTGGGTTATAGCTTTCATATGAAAGCCATAAACTAGTTTCATAGTAGAGCTGAGTACATTGGATACCTTTTCTTCCATTCTTGAGATACTTTACTACGAAGAATATGTTCCAGCTCCATCCATGTAAACAGGAAAGTCTCCATCTTTCTTTAAGGCTGCACAATATTCCATGGTGTAATATACCACAATTTATTAATCCATTCGTGGATCGATGGACACTTGGGTTTTTTTCCATGATTTAGCAATTATGAATTGGGCTGCAATAAACATTCTGGTACAAATATCTTTGTTATATGTGATTTTTGGTCTTCTGAGTATATACCTAGTAGAGAAATTATAGGATTGAATGGCAGATCTATTTGTAGATCTCTTAAGTGTTCTCCAAACATCTTTCTAAAAGGAATGTATTAATTTGCATTCCTACCAGCAGTGTAGAAGTATTTCCTTTTCTCCACATCCACGCCAATATCTCTGGTCTTGGGATTTTGTTATATGGGCTAATCTTACTAGAGTTAATTTAATTTATTTCAGAATATCCTGGGGTGAACCCTATTGTTGCCAAAAATGTCTGCTTCTCTGTGCCTTGGGGCACTGCTACTCCTGTGTGGTTCCCTCTCAGCAGATGGTCCTCTCCTCACCCCTGTGCCGCAGAATCAGCACTGACCAGCTGCAGTCCAGGCCCTGTCCACACCCGTCAAGAAATCACTCAGTAATCTGGACTCCTGGTGGACAGGCCTCCAGACCTCAGAGTGAGAGTGGAGGGGAGTACTGGGAGCTCACAATTGCAGGTAGAGAATATATACAGGTTTATACAGTTTTATGCCTGGCTGGAGAACACTGCGGCACCCTAGTAGGGGAAGTAGGTCCAGTTTTTAGAGGGTCTCTCACATGGAGTATAGTGGGAGGACCTTTGAACTCTGCTCATTTGTTTGTGGGCACTCTGAGCTGTTCTAATGGGGGAGGGGACTCCCGTCCGCTTAGTGATGGATTTTGTACCTTTTGTTTATATACTCTGGGTCTCAGCTCGCCTCAGCGGGGTTGATGTGCATTCTTCAACCGTCTCTCTTGGTGCAGCTCTAATACACCGGGTTACTTGCTAAATTTCTGTCCTTTAACTCTCCTTCTGGACAGGAATCTCTGTGGAAAGCTGGCTTCAGTCAGCCATCTTGTCTCTGCCCCTCTTTTTTAATTCTTAATGTTTAACATATTTAGGTTACAGAGTTGTTTATGACTAATAAGCATGAACTTGACCACTGTAAATATTATGACCTGCAAAATAAGACACAGGAACTTGAAATTACTCAAAAACATTTTCAAAAAACCAAATTACAACTTGTTAAAGAAAAATACATAACATCAGTTTTGAAAAGTACTGAAGAGAAACTTCCTGATGCTACTAGCAAGGTTTGTCCTTGGTTTTCTTTTGTACTTGCATCAAGTATTAAAGAAATTTAACTTCTTAACAATTAAATTAAACAAATTAGAGAAAGGGTAGAAGTAACTTTCTGTGCTTAAGTGTTAATTGTGATAGCTTTTTATTCATTTCAAATTATATTTCTGTCAATTTAAAAATCATTGTTTTATTCTTCCATCTATATTTTTCTCCCTGGAAATGCTGACTTCAGAAAAAACTAGTTCTGGAGTAATGAAAATGGGACATGACTTTGTAGTATGTTTTGTGGACTTGTAGAATAATGATGCTATGGTGCTTTTTCTTTGTGATGATTGAACCTAATGAGTCATGAAGAATTTAGTACTTTCTAATAATGGAAGATTTTGAGAGTCTTTAATTTCTTTTTAGGTGTACTTTTGAGGAAGTGGTAGAACATAGTAGGGATAAAAATTTTCAGGAAGCATAATTATTGCAATAAATTGGCAAAGTCACTTATTCTTGCTTGCATAAATGGCTAGCAGAGGGGAAATAAACATTTCTGGACATATAAATAAATTAAAGCATGAGATTAAGTACTTCTTCAGATATAATGTCTAAAATTTACTAGTTCTTATCAAGATAAATCCTTATGTATGTAGCACAGATATTTTTATCAGATTGCTTTTGTCATGTCAATCTTACCAAAATTTATTTGAACAAATTCTTTTTATTCTTTTTTATTTTATTTATTTATTTATTTATTTATTTTGTAGAGACAGAGTCTCACTTTATCGCCCTTGGTAGAGTGCCGTGGCGTCACACAGCTCACAGCAACCTCCAACTCCTGGGCTTAGGTGATTCTCTTGCCTCAGCCTCCCGAGTAGCTGGGACTACAGGCGCCTGCCATAACGCCCGGCTATTTTTTGTTGTTGTTGTTGTTGCAGCCGGGGGCGGGGTATGAACCCGCCACCCTCGGCATATGGGGCCGGCGCCCTACCCGCTGAGCCACAGGTGCCGCCCTTATTATTTTTTATTAAATCATAACTTTGTACATTGATGCATTTATGGGGTTCAGGATATTGCTTCGATATACAATGTGAAATGCATATGTTGAACTAAGTAACACATCCATCACAATTATACTCATTTCTTAATTGTTTTGAAATGTACCATTGTATCATGCACATTAGGTGAGATCCCCCCCCAATACCCTTTCTTCTCCCATATCTCACCTCCACTTTCTCTCCTCTTCCCTTCTACTTTTGGATTATAGTTTTGCCATTTGTATGAGTATGTAGGTGGTTATATACTGATTTCATAGTAGTATTGAGTACATTTGATTCTTTTTTTTTTTTTTTTGAGATAATTTACTAGGAAGAATATGTTCCAGTTCCATCCAGGTAAACATAAAGAATGTGAAGTGTCAATCTTTTTTATGGCTTCATAGAATTCCATGGTGTGCATATATCACAATTTGTTAATCTATTCATCGGTTGATGGGCACTTGGGCTGTTTCCATGTCTTGGCTATTATGAATTGGGCTGCAATAAACATTCTGGTACAAATTTCTTTGTTGTAAAATAATTTGTGATCATCTGGGTATATACCTAGTAGAGGAATTTCAGGATTGAATGGTAGGTCTACTTCTAGTTCCTAGAGTGTTTTCCAAACCACTTTCCAAAATGGTCATATTAGCTTGCATTCCCACCAGCGGTATAGGAGTGTTCCCTTCAGTCGCATCCACGCCAACATCTGTAGTTTTGGGATTTTGTGATGTGGGCTAGTCTTACTGGAGTTAGACGATATCTTAAAATGGTTTTTATTTGCATTTCTCTGATGATTAAGGATGATGAACGTTTTTTCTGATGATCATAAAAACTGTTTGTAGGCCGTGTGCCTGTCTTTATCAGAGAAGTTTCTGTTCAAGTCTCTTGCCCACATAGAAATGGGGTTATTTATTCTTTTCTTATTGATTAGTTTGAGTTCTCTATGGATTCGAGTTATTAGATCTTTGTCTGAAGCATAACCTGCAAAAATCTTCTCCCTTTCTGAAGGTTGTCTGTTTGCTTTACTTACTGTGCTCTTGGATGTGCAAAAGCTTTTTAGTTTGATCAGATCCCAGTAATATATTTTTGGTGTTGCTTTGATTGCCCGGGGTCTCCTCCTCATAAAATATTCTCCTAGGCCAATTTCTTCAAGTGTTTCCCCTGCACTCTTTTCTAGTATTTTTATAGTTTCATGTCTTAAGTTTAAATCTTTTATCCAGTGAGAATCAATTTTTGTTAATGGTGAAAGGTACAGGTCCAGTTTCAGTCTTCTACAGGTCGCCAGCCAGTTCACCCAGCACCATTTGTTAAATAGGGAGTCTTTCCCCCACTGAATATTTTTGATAGTCGTGTCGAAGTTCAAATGACGATAAGTAGCGAGATTCCTCTATTGGTTCTCTATTCTGTTCTGTAAATGTTCTGCTCTATTTTTGTGCCAGTATCATGTTGTTTTGATCACTATAGATTTATAGCATAGCCTGAATGAAGTGTGGTAATGTGATACTTCCTGATTTGTTCTTATTTCTGAGTAATGTATTTGCTATTCGAGGTTTTTTCTTTTTTTCTTTTTTTTTTTTTTTTTGCCGGGGCTAGGTTTGAACCCACCACCTCCGGCATATGGGACCAGCGCCCTACTCCTTGAGCCACAAGGCGCTGCCCAATTCGAGGTTTTTTCTAATTCCATATAAAACGAAGTATTATTTTTTCAAGTTTTTTAAAGTATGACAATGGTGCTTTAATAGGGATTCCATTAAATCTGTAGATTGCTTTGGGTAGTATAGACATTTTAACAATGTTGATTCTTCCTAGCCATGAGCATGGTATGTTTTTCCATTTGTTAATGTCTTTGGCTATTTCTTTTCTCAGAGTTTCATAGTTCTCTTTATAGAGATCTTTCATGTCCTTTGTTAGGTAAATTCCCAGATATTTCATCTTCTTTGGCACTATTGTAAAAAGAATAGGGTCCTTGATTCTTTTTTCAGCTTGACTATTGTTAGTGTATAAAAAAGCTACTGACTTGTAAGTATTGATTTTGTATCCTGAGATGCTGCTGTATTCCTTGATCACTTCTAAGAGTTTTGAAGTTGAGTTTCTGGGATTTTCTAGGTATAGGATCATGCCATCAGTGAAGAGTGAAAGTTTTATCTCCTCTGACCCTATTTGGATACCCTTGATCACCTTCTCTTGCCTGATTGCGATAGCTAAGACTTCCATTACTATGTTGAATAGCAGTGGAGATAGTGGGCATCCTTGCATCATTCCTGATCTGAGTGGAAATGTTTTCAATTTTACACCATTCAATATGATATTGGCTGTGGGTTTGCTGTAGATGGCCTCTATCAGTTTAAGAAATGTTCCTTCTATGCCTATTTTCTTAAGAATTCTGATCATGAAAGGATACTGGATATTATATTTTTAAAAATATTATATAGCTGCTTAGCAGAGTTGAAGAAACTATGAAAGATGTGTCTGGTCTCCATTCCAAACTGGATCAGCAGAAGGCAGTTGATCAACACAATGCAGAAGCTCAGGATATTTTTGGCAAAAACTTAAACAATCTATTTAGTAATAAGGAAGGATTAATTAAGGATGGCAGCTCAAAACAAAAGGCCATGCTAGAAGGTCATAAGACCTTGTTTGGTAAGTTAAAACATTTATATTCTGCTGATCATTTAATTTTGTAAAACTTAGGTGACTGTGCCTTTAATACCCTGTCCAGTGCATTCACTATCTGTTTAGACTAGAGATTAATTCTTTTGCTGTCTTTGAATTATAACAAATCTTAGGGGTTTCCCCCCCTGTTTTCTACAAAATTCTATTTGTTAAATGATTAAGAGTGTATTTATAAAAGTCCTCTTTATTCCTGATCCTACCCAATTCCCTATAGATACTACTGTTAAATTTCCTGGGTCTCTTCCTAGTTTTCTGTATGTAAACATTTTTCCTTTCTTTTCTTTTTTATTTTGGATTAATATAAGGGTAGAAACGATTAGGTTACGTAGTTTGCATTTGTTAGATAAAGTCCAAGTTGTAGTTGAGCCCTTCACCTAGGAGGTGTGCCATATACCGCTACGTTGTACCCATTAGGCGAGAGCACACCAATCCCCCTCCTCGCTCCCCTTTTCCCCCTCCTTCCTTTCCCTTCCTCAAATTTATTTTTTTTGAATGTCTACCTTGAAGTTTTGTTATAGATTGTCAGATTATGAGTATGTATCATTATTATTATTATTATTATTTTGAGACAGAGTCTGAAGCTGTTGCCCTGAGTAGAGTGCCATGGCATCACAGCTGATAACAACCTCAAACTCTTAGGCTTAAGTGATTCTGTTGCCTCAGCCTTCCAAGTAGCTGGGACTACAGGCGCCTGCCACAATGCCCGGCTATTTTTTGTTTGTAGTTATCATTGTTGTTTGGCAAGGCCAGGCTGGATTTGAACCCCCAACCTGCAGTGTATGTGGCTGGCATCCTAGCCGCTGAGCTACAGGCGCCCAGCCTGTATCATTATTCTTAATTATTCAATTTCAATCTCCTTATATATATAAAAAAATCCTCTTCAGTATAGTTTATTATTAAATACTGTCCTCCTTATAGAAAATTTGTAGATCCAGAAATGTAAACATAAAATCACCTAGGCTCTAGTCACACTAAGCCAACCACTATAACTTTTGGTATTGATTTATAGTTTCTCTTTTCTTCTATGAACTCTTCCTACCATATTATGGTAGGAATCATGGTAATAATTATTGATATGTTAGTTTTGATTAGACATTAATTTTAGAATGTTCTAATTCTTGGTTTGCTGGGAGTTATAGTCAAGGGTCTGATACACTTACAAATATGTCAAGGTCCTACAGAACACTATAGAACATGTATAAGGTGTATTTAACATATTTTCTTTCTTGTGTAGTGAGCCAATTATTTTACGCTTGTTATTGCAAATTTCTCAAGGATGTAATTTTGCCAAACTCTCTGAAATGGTTTGAGCTATATTTAAATATATTTATATCAAAGTTTACCTTCTTTTTCTTTGTTATAGGTAATCTACTGTCTTTCAGTGTATCTGCATTAGACAGCATTACTACAGTAGCACTTGGATGTCTCAGATCTATTACAGAAAATGTGTCTACTCATGTTTCTCAGATTCTGAAGATGATAGTAAAAGAACAATCAGCAGCAGAAGGTAAAACTGTGAACAAGAAGAAAAAGTACCCAATGTACTCACCCTTATTATGAAACTAATGTAGGACCTTCACATGAAAGCTATAACCCAGTTACAACCTAAGAATAGGGAGAAAGGGGAAAGGCAGGGGAGGGAGGGGGAGGGAGGGGGAAGGAGGGGGATTAATGGGATTACACCTGCGGTGCATCTTACAAGGGTATATGTGAATCCTAGTAAATGTGGAATGTAAAAGTCTTAGCAAAATAACTAAGAAAATGCTACAAAAGCTATGTTAACTAATGTGATGAAAATGTGTCAAACGATCTATGAACCAAGTGTATGGTGCCCCACGATCATACTAATGTACACAGCTATGGTTTAATAAAAATAAATAAATTAAAAAAAAAGCAAGAAACTCATGAAAAAAAAGAATTGATTGTTAGTATCTCTCCTAAAATACTTTTGGAGAATTAAATTTGATAGGTCTTTTGGTAGGTCTTGGAAAAATAATGTTGACTGTTCCATCATCTTCCCCCAGTTTTTGTCCAGGGCAGTGGTGACTACCCTGAGATTTGTTTTTGTCCCATATGTCCACATATCTTCACCCCCCCCCTCAGGACTGTTCCATCATCTTAAGCTTTGTTAGACACTAATAGATATATATCACTATGAGACATATCACTATGTTTTTGTTTTTGTTTTTTTAGAGACAGAGTCTCACTTTGTCGCCCTCGGTAGACTGCCATGGTGTCACAGCTCACAGCAACCTCCAACTCCTGGGCTTAGGTGATTATCTTGACTCAGCCTCCCAAGGAGCTGGGACTATCGGTGCCCAACACAAAACCCGGCTATTTTTTGTTGCAGTTTGGCCAGGGCCTGGTGAACCCACCACCCTCGGTATGTGGGGCCAGCACCCAACTCACTGAGCCACAAGGTGCCTCCTGATGTTAACATTTTTAAAAACAAATTTCTCTACTGTCTTTTTCTTCTCAGATTAATCTCCAAATGCAACATTCGAAGCTTTTTTCATTCATATCTTGTAACATTAGAAGTGGGCATTATTGGTGAGCTTTCTAATGAATAAAAGGCAGGCTTAGTACCACATGATTTCAGGGGACCAATGACTTGTTTGTTAGTTGGCCTAGAAATTGATAAGTCATCCTTTTCCCAAGGGTCTTCAACCCTACCAAAAGGGGATATTGGATACTTAATTTTGTTTTTTTATTTTTATTTTTTGTAGAGACAGAGTCTCACTTTATCACCCTCGGTAGAGTGCGGTGGCATCACACAGCTCACAGAAACCTCCAGCTCTTGGGCTTAGGCGATTCTCTGGCCTCAAGCCTCCCGAGTGGCTGGGACTACAGGCGTCCGCCACAATGCCCAGTTATTTTTTTTGTTGCAGTTTGGCAGGGGCCGGGTTTGAACCCACCACCCTCTGTATATGGGGCCGGCACCCTACTCACTGGGCCACAGGCGCTGCCCTGGATACTTAATTTTGAAACTACAGTAATATGTAATAGTGATCCAAGAAAAATAATGTTTAGAATTCTAGGAATAATACTTGGGGTTAGATCTGTGTGGCCATGCCCTTCTGGAGCTTAACTGTAAAGCTTTTCCCCCACAGTTTTGTGGAAGTCACTCATGTAATCGTACTTAATATTATTTCATAATGGCATGGTTTGTCCAAGAAGTTCTTGTCTGTATCACCTATTTTTATATGCATAGGCTCTCTGCCTCCTTTTTTGAGTTTAACAATACTTATTAAACATTTTCCAAGTAAGTACCACAACTGTTAGCTGACCCTTTGACTTGATTCAGTGCTTATATGACACAATTTGATAGTATTTTTAGGCACCCAAATTTGACAAAGTTAAAAGATACTCTGTTAATACTAACTTCAAAAATTGATTCATTCACTAAATGATGGTCTGTATATATGGGCATACCTTGGAATGTTGCATGTCTGGTTTCAGAAAGCCAAACTAAAGTGAAAATTGCAATAATGTGGACCACGAATTTTTTGGTTTCTCACTGCATATAAAAGTTTATACTACACTGCAGTCTATTTAATATGCAATAACATTATGTCTTAAAAAGCATTGTACATGCCTTAATTAAAAAATATTTTGTTACTATAAAATGCTGAAGCTCATCTAAGTCATTAGCAAGTCAATGTTTTTGCTGCTGGAGGGTCTTACCTCAATGTTGATGGTTGTTGATTGAACAAGGTAGCTGTGACAATTTCTTAAAAGGAGACTATAATGAAGTTTGCTGCCTTGATTAGTTTTATGAAAGTAGTATATGATGCTCTGATATTGTAGTATTTTACTCACAGTTTGGAATATTGAAATGTTATCACTTAACTGTCATTTTTAATTCTTCTGATTTCTTCTGACATTTTCATTAGACAGTTCAGAAATTATTATACATTCAGTGACAATTTCCTTTTCTTTTTTTGAGACAAAATCTTGCTATCTCCCTTGGTAGAGTGCTGTGGAGTTGTAGCTAATAGCAACCTCAAACTCTTGTGCTCAAGTAATCCTCTTGCTTCAGCCTCCCAAGCACCTGGCCACATCGTCTGGCTAGATTTTAGAGATGGGGTCTTACTCTTGCTCAGACTGGTCTCCAATTCCTGAGCTCAGGCGATCCACCTGCCTTGGCCTTCCAGAGTGCTAGGATTATAGGTGTGAGCCACTGCTCCTGACCTAAGGGGAAGTTTTCTTTCCTCTCAACAAAATCTCATTCTTGCTCCAGGCTAGAGTGCCATCAATAAGCCTAGCTCAAGGCATCCTCAAAATCCTGAGCATGAGGAATTCTTCTGCTTCAGGCTCCTGAGTAGCTGGGACTGTAGGCACCCACCACAATGCCTGACTAATTTTTCCATTTTCTGTAGAGTTGGGGTCTCACTTTTGCTCAGGCTGGTCTTGAACTCCTGAGCTTAGGGGATCCTCCTGTCTCATGCTAGGATTATAGGGGTGAACCACTTCACCCAGCCTCTAAATGACCATTTTCTTAATTATTACTGGAGGCAGGACTAAGTGACTTATTCTAAATATAAACTCTAGATATACAGATATATCTCTGGGGGCTATAAAGGATGGAGAATGGAAACTTAGAATTTTAATGTGCATGTGTAGTTACTAAACTATTTTAAGATATTATCATTTAACTAGTTAGGTGTATGGAAGTAAAAATGTTCTTCTTTAACAATCTGTTTGGAGGCAGAGCATGATGGCGCATGGGATGGACATGTAGCCCACCTCTCCCAAGTCATCAGGTGAGAGGGAGGGGGGTCTGGATCTTTTCCCCTCGTGGATTATTGGTGTGGACAGCTGGAGACATGCAGTGAATTGGTGAATGGATGTATATGAGGGGTACTTTAAAACCACGGACTAAAATCTGTAGAGATTTTGCCTGACTGGCCATGCAACTGGCCCCTCCCTCACAGAGGACAGCAGTTTGCAATTCCTGGCAGAACCCAATTTATGAAAATTTACTCCTGAGCCAAGTTTGGTGACCAGAAAGGGGTGCTGCTCAGAGCCACAAGGGGCTAAGCAGCCCAATGGAAAATTGAAGGGAAGGGATCCCTCCCAGGAAACAGACATACTGAATTGTCCAAAATGGCAGATACCTTCTCCCAGAACAAAAGGAGTGATTAAATAGACTGGACCATTCCTGGCAAGGAATATTGGTGTGGGCTGGCAGTTCAGGCTGTGCGGCAAACTGGCAGGTGGCTGGACTCAAAAGTCCAGATTCAAAAGTCAGACTCTGAGCCATAAAAACTGAAGAAAAGGTCTCCGTTTGCTGCAGCTGCAGGAGACGGTGGCAACAGGAGCCAGTGGCAGGCAGAACCGTGGCAGCCAGCCCCTCCCCCACACCTGATTGCAGTTGCCAGTTTGTGGGAGAACTTGGAAGCAGAGTGAAAAGATTCGTGAAGCATGGACTCCTGCACTGAGTTGGGAGGTCGGATAGGAGTGCTGTCTGGAACAGAGCAGCCAAGGTTGGACAACAATTAAAAAAAAAACATTTATAGAAATTCCAAAATGGCGATCGGCCAGGTTGGGTGGTTACAATGGTAACAATGTAAACTGTGAATCAGGTATAAGCCTGGGAACTACTCACAGTACCACCTGGTGTCCAGAAAGTATATTGCATTATCAATATATTCCTATGAAAGTTGATCCTTATGTCATACATATAGATGTATATTTCTATACATATACAATATTAATATTTTTGTGTTTGGTGCCCTTTTTTTTCTCTTTTTTTCTCATCATTTTCTGGGAGGAGTGATTGTTAATTTTTTTATTTTTTCTATTTTTAATTTTTCTTTCTTCTTTTATAATTTTTTTATGAACACCACGTTCTTTTCCCCTTTCTCTTCCTCTTCGTCCCTTCTTATGGTTTTTGAGAGTGATTACATCAGATTTTTAGAGGTTTTTTTTGTTGTTGTTGTGACAGGGTCCACCCTATGTCCCTGAGCAGAGTGCAATGGGCGTGGTAGCTCACCGCAACCTCAGACTCGGGCTGCGACACCCTACTGCCTCAGCCTCTGTTTTGTTTTTTTTTTTTTTTTTTACCTTTTTTTCAATTATTTTATGAGTATCATTATTTTTATTGTAGTTTTTTTTGTTGTGTGTATGTCTATGTGTTTCTGATTGTTCGTACACCCATGGGCTGTGTGTCTGGTAGACTTTCTATCTGTTTATTTGCTCATTTGGTCTCAATGTGTTTGGTGTTTTGCTAAATACTTGGATTAGCTATTTTCCCCAACCCAAATTTTCACATTCAACAGAACAAAGGGGAACTGGGGATGACGGGTGACTGGAGCCAGCTCTCAATAGAAGGTCCAGTCCAGAGGGAGAGATAATGACCAGAAAGAACCCAACAAAGCCGAAGGAGGGGAGCTGAGCTGAGAGATGAGATAGATAATTGCTCGTCTTACCTGCGGAGGCAAGCTTAGACTCCAAGGAAACTATTTTCAGAGGGTCCCATCCAGAAGGAGAGTTAAAGGACAGAAATTTAGCAAGTAACCTGGTGGATTAGAGGTGCACCAAGAAAGAAGGTTGAAGAATGCACAAAAACACTGCTGAGGTGAGCTGCAACCCCAAGGATACAAATAAAAGGTACAAAATCCATCATTAAGAAGACAGGAGTTCCCTCTCCCATGAGAATGGCTTGGAGTATCCCACAAAAAAATAAGCAGAGTTCAAAAGTCCTCCCACTATACTCCACGGGAGAGACCCTCTAAAAACTGGACCTACCTCCCCTACTAGGATTCCATGGCACTCTCCAGCCAGGCGTAAAACTGTGTAAAACTGTATATATTCTCTACCTGCAAGTCTGAGCTCCCAGCACTCCCCTCCACTCTCACTCTGAGGTCTGGAGGCCTGTTCCCCAGGAGTCCAGATTCTTGGGTGATTTCTCGAGGGGTGCAGGCCAGGTCTGGACTGCACCTGGTCAGTGCTGATTCTGTGGCACAGGAATTAGGAGAGGATGCTCGGCTGTGAGGGAACCACGCTGGAGTGGCAGTGCCCCAAGGTGTAGAGCAGGAGCCGTTTTTGGCAACAATAGGGCTCACCCCAGATATTCCGAAGTCACACCCCCGTCTCTCTGGGCAACCACTGTGAAACAGATCTGAGATGAAAATGCAGGCCCTGTGAGTAAAGGGTTTGCCTGAGGTGGTACTGGCCTGGGTGGAGCACGGGGACTAGAAAATGCATGCTCAGTGCTGGGAAATTCCCAGGGCGAGGCTGACCTAGAGGACTGCTTCACTGAGCTTAAAATACAGCCTCCCCCTAGGGCATCATCTGTGTAAACAAAGGAGGGCAGGCAGAGCCTGGAACTGACAGGTAACTGTGCTGCAAATACAATTACAGCAGCACAGACAGGGCCTGAGGCACAAGTTCTGGGAACTCAAAACAGCTTCTCTTCTGCAGAGGAATTTAGCAGGGACAGAAAAAAATTCCCACAAAGTTGCTCTGTTCTGTCAGTAACATTAATCAGGGGTGGGGCTGGAACTGACTGAACAGCCCCAGTCTCCATCAAGAGCCCAAGGTTGTCAGGCCTCACCTCCCACTGCCGGATATAGGTAGAGAGCAGTGGTCTGGCTGAGGAGACATAGATTTCCTCGTGATTCAGACAGATGCAAACCCCTGGAGTATCTACTCATTGGAGGCAACTGGGTTACAGCCCTGCAGGGTTATCAGAGACTGGGTATGACAGAGATGCAAGATGGGGTGTGATAGAGGTGCATCAATCTTCTCAGACTAATCCACTTGCTGGGTGGGTCCTCCTGACTGCACAGAGCACCGGAGCCAGTCATATTTGAGTTGTCAGCAGACCCCTGCAATCTAGTTGCCAGAGACCTTTTAAAATCTCCCACCTGAGACTGGTGCTGACTGAGACAATTGATTTGGACCTTTTGAACTGAGCCGATCACCTGAGGACTATCCAAGTGGTGCCCTGGGTGTGTGGCTGTAGAAAGGTTTGACTTTTCTGTTACAATTGTTACCTGTGGGGGGCAGGGTGACTTTATTGTTGGTATTTCTCCACAGCCAAGGCTTCAACCCAGAGTAACTGTTTCACTATGATTGGACAGAGACAAGCTAAAAACAAGACAGAGCCACTTAGCCACACCACACCAAACAGGTCCCTAGTTTCTTAGGCTGTAGCACTGTACAGGTCCTCAACAAAGCTCCATGGGAAAAGTCAAACAGTGTAAAACAATCATGGGGCAGAATCAGCGGAAAAACTCTGGTAAAATGAATAACCAGATAAGATCAAACCCCCAAAGAAAGATATGGCAGATATAAATGAAGATCCTATTATAAACAGCTGGCCAAGATGTCAAAAATCATATTCAGAATTTGGATTGCAAACAAGATTAATAGAATGGAGGAAAATTTGAAATTAGAAATTTGAGGAACGATTCCAAAGTTGGAATTAGAAATTTGAAGATAAATTCAAAAGTTCTCTCAAGAATTCAACGACTTTAACGAAAAAACCACCAAAGATTTTGACACACTGAAGCAAGAATTTTCAGCCCTCAAAGATCTGAAAAATACAGTAGAATCCCTAAGTAACAGAGTGGAGCAAGAAGAAGAAAGGATTTCTGACATTGAAGACAAAGCCTTGGAACACTCCCAAACTCTCAAAGAGGAAGAGAAATGGATAGCAAAAACGGATCATTCTCTCAGAGAGCTCTGAGATAATTCAAAGAAGGCTAATATCTGCCTCATAGGAATCCCTGAAAGCGAAGAAGTGACTTCAAAAGGCACAGAGGCCCTTCTCTCTGAAATTATGAAAGATAATTTTCCAGAAATGCCAAGAGATTATGAAATTCAGATAGCAGTTTCAAAACCCCAGCATGACTCAACCCAAATAAGACATCCCCCAGGCATATCATAATACACTTTACTAAAGTTAATATAAAGAAGAAAATTCTGAAAGCAGCTAGACATAAGAAATCCATTACCTAGAAAGGGAAGAATATTAGAAGAGAGGAAAGACAAAAATGCTATAAATCAAGCCAAAACATGAAAACAGAAAACCTTACGGGATAAAATTGGGTGAAAAACCAAATAATAGCAGCAGAAACACTGGCAAAAGTGAAGTTCTATTTATTGAAAAAGGCAGCAATGGGAAATTATAATTACACTAGAAAAATTGAGAAAGAAAAAAGTCTGTATGGAAAAGGTTGAAATTAAAAAACAAAACAACATCAAAATAAACAGAAAACAACCAAACCAAAAATCAAACAAACAACAACAACAAAAAAAAAACAGAAAAAAAACATAACCAAAAACAAAGCAGTATGTGTATGTTGTTGAATATTGTCTGAGCAACACATGGTCTTCTGGGGTATGAGCATTAATCACAGTGCTGATATGACTGGAGGCTGTAGATTTCTCCAACCCCAGCACGTAGACACCCTAAATCTCTCTTCAGCCCTCTTAAAAGGCACTTTGAACTTGTAAACTTGCTGAGTAGAAGCTTTCCCAGGAAAGTGCTTGTCACTGGAATCACTGCTGAAGTGGCTATCCACTTACCCAGTGTGCCAAAACCAGTCTCACTCTGCCCCTGAGTGTTAGGGCTGTAAGGCGACTCAGACCACGCCCTTAGGCTACTCAGTCACTGGGTTACCAGCTCCCGCCCGATTCTTGCTCTGTGACCCTGAGGGCGGAGCTTGCCGGGGCAGATCACTCACAATGGCTGCCTGTGACCCACAGCCAAACACTATTATCTCCGTCTGGCTCGGTGGCTCAGACTGGGGCCCTAGACAATGGCCAAAGTTCTCCACACTCCCGCTCAGGCACTCCCCAAGGCAGTTCAACTGAGTGCCAAGTCCAAAGATACCAAAACAGTTCACAGGTAAGGCCGTTCCGGTTTGCATTCTCACTGCTACTGAACTTACTTACACACACTGGCGGGTTTAGACCGATTGAACACACGTGACCACTTGCCGGTTTTCCACTGTTTTAGTCTTCCTCTTGGGGTCCAGAAGTCTCTCGCTGAGTCCCTGTATCCTCACAAGGATGATTATAGGCATCTCCCACCAGCCAGAGATGCCTGGATTCCTATCTCCCAAGACTCACGGTGCCCAGATGCAAGGAAGCTGTTACTTGGCTGCATCTTGCTCCCTCAGTCTAGTAGTTGGAGATTTCAACACCCATTTAGTAGTCCTGGATAGATCCTCCAAAAAGAAGCTAAGCAAAGACATTTTAGATTAAAACTCAACCATTCAACATCTGGACTTAACAGACATCTACAAAACATTTCATCCCAACAAAACTGAATACACATTCTTCTCATCAGCCCACGGAACATACTCCAAAATTGACCACATCCTAGGCCACAAATCTAACCTCAGCAAATTTAAAAAAATAGAAATTATTCCTTGCATCTTCTCAGATCATCATGGAATAAAAGTTGAACAAAATAACAACAGGAACCTGCATACCCATACAAAAACATGGAAGCTAAACAACCTTATGCTGAAGGACACATGGGTTATAAACGAGATTAACAAGGAAATCACCAAATTTTTGGAACAAAACAACAATCAAGACACGAATTACCAGAACTTCTGGGATACTGCAAAGGCAGTCCTAAGAGGGAAATTTATAGCACTGCAAGCCTTCCTCAATAAAATGGAAAGAGAGGAAGTCAATAACTTAATGGAACATCTCAAGCAACTGGAGAAAGAAGAGCACTTCAACCCCAAACGGAGCAGAAGAAAAGAAATAACCAAAATCAGAGCAGAATTAAATGAAATTGAAAACAAAAGAATTATACAACAGATCAATAAATCCAAAAGTTGGTTTTTTGAAAAGATCAATAAAATAGATAAACCTTTGGCCAACTTAACCAGGAAAAAAAGAGTATAATCTCTAATTTCATCAATCAGAAATGGTAATGATGAAATAACAACAGATCCCTCAGAAATTCAAAAAATCCTTAACGAATACTACAAGAAACTCTACTCTCACAAATATGAAAATCTGAAAGAAATCGACCAATACCTGGAAGCACGCCACCTACCAAGACTTAGCCAGAATGAAGTGGAAATGTTGAACAGGCCTATATCAAGTTCTGAAATAGCATCAATTATACAAAATTTCCCTAAAAAGAAAAGCCCAGGACCAGATGGCTTTATGTCAGAATTCTACCAAACATTTGAAGAAGAACTAGTACCTATATTACTAAACCTCTTCCAAAATATAGAAAAAGAAGGAATATTACCCAACACATTCTAAGAAGCAAACATCACCTTGATCCTCAAACCAGGGAAAGACCCAACAAGAAAAGAAAATTATAGACTAATATCACTAATGAATATAGATGCTAAAATACTCAATAAGATCCTAACAAACAGAATCCAACAACACATCAAAAACATTATACACCATGACCAAGTTGGATTTATCCCAGGGTCTCAAGGCTGGTTCAATATACATAAATCTATAAATGTAATTCAACACATAAACAAACTTAAAAATAAAGACCATATGATTCTTTGAATTGATGCAGAAAAAGCTTTTGATAATATCCAGCATCCCTTCATGATCAGAACACTTAAGAAAATTGGTATAGAAGGGACATTTCTTAAACTAATAGAGGCCATCTACAGCAAACCCACAGCCAATATCGTATTGAATGGAGTTAAATTGAAATCATTTCCACTTAGATCAGGAACCAGGCAAGGTTGCCCATTGTCTCCATTGCTCTTTAACATTGTAATGGAAGTTTTAGCCATTGCAATTAGGGAAGAAAATACGATTAAGGGTATCCACGTAGGGTCAGAAGAGATCAAATTTTCACTCTTCGCAGATGATATGACTGTATATCTGGAAAACACTGGGGATTCTACTACAAAACTTTTAGAAGTGATCAAGGAATATAGCAATGTCTCAGTGTACATAATCAACACCCGTAAATCTGTAGCCTTTATATATACCAACAATAACCAAGCCGAACAAACAGTCGAGGACTCTATTCCTTTCACAGTAGTGCCAAAGAAGATGAAATATTTGGGAGTATACCTAACAAAGGACGTGAAAGATCTCTACAAAGAGAACTATGAAACTCTAAGAAAAGAAATAGCCGAAGATGTTAACAGATGGAAAAACATACCATGCTCATGGCTGGGAAGAATCAACATTGTTAAAATGTCCATACTGCCCAAAGCAATATATAATTTTAATGCAATTCCTATTAGAGCTCCATTGTCATACTTTAAAGACCTTGAAAACATAATACTTTGTTTTATATGGAATCAGGAAAAACCTCGAATAGCCAAAACATTACTCAGCAATAAAAACAAAGCAGGAGGAGTCACACTACCAGACCTGAGACTGTACTATAAATCCATAGTGATCAAAACAGCATGGTACTGGCACAAAAGCAGAGAGGTAGATGTCTGGAGCAGAATAGAGAACCAAGAGATGGATCCAGCTACTTACTGTTATTTGAGCTTTGACAAGTCAATTAAAAACATTCAGTGGGTAAAAGATTCCCTATTTAACAAATGGTGCTGGGTAAACTGGCTGACAACCTGTAGAAGATTGAAACTGGACCCACACCTTTCACCATTAACTAAGATAGACTCTCACTGGATAAAAGTTTTAAACTTAAGACATGAAACCATAAGGCGCTGGTCCCATATGCTGGAGGTGGTGGGTTCAAACCTAGCCCCGGCCAAAAACCAAAAAAAAAAAAAAGTAAAAAAAGCTCATCATCCTTAATCATCAGAGAAGTGCAAATCAAAACTACTTTCAGATATCACCTAACCCTAGTAAGAGTAGCCCACATAACAAAATCCCAAAACCAGAAATGTTGGTGTGGACGTGGAGGAAAGGGCACACTTCTACACTGCTGGTGGGAATGCCCACTAATACGTTCCTTCTGGAAGCATGTTTGGAGAATACTTAGAGACCTAAAAATAGACTTGCCATTCGATCCTATAATTCCTTTACTAGGTTTATACCCAGAAGACCAAAAGTCACAATATAACACAGACATCTGTACCAGAATGTTTATTGCAGCCCAATTCATAATTGCTAAGTCGGAAGAAGCCCAAGTGCCCATCGATCCACGAATGGACTAGCAAATTGTGGTACATGTATACCATGGAATACTATGCAGCCTTAAAGAAAGATGGAGACTTTACCTCTTTCCTGTTTACGTGGATGGAGCTGGAACATATTCTTCTTAGCAAAGTATCTCAGGAATGGAAGAAAAAGTACCCAGTGTACTCAGCCCTACTATGAAGCTAAATTATAGCTTTCACATGAAGACTATAACCCAACTATAGCACAAGACTATGGGGAAAGGGCCAAGGAAGGGGAAGGGAGGGGGGAGGTTTTGGTGGAGGGAGGGTAATGGGTGGGGCCACATCTATGGTGCATCTTAGAATGGGTACAGGTGATTGCACTAATGTACACAGCTATGATTTAACAATAAAAAATAAATAAATAAATAAAAATTCAAAAAAATAAAACCTTAAAAAATGAAAAAAAGAACATCCTCACTTTTCCTTGCAAATTAAGAAAAATAGATGAAAGAGAAGATAGTATGCTTACATGTAATAAAAGCATACTAGAGGTATATTTAAAAATGTAAAAATTATAATATATTTCGAAAAGAATTTTTTGGTAGTCTTAAAATTCTATGACATGAGAGAAAAACATGAAACAGAATTTTAAAACTCAGAACTAACGTGACAAAACTCATGAAAAATTTGCTATCCATGAAAATATAGTTTCAAAACAAAAGGTAGAATAGGAATGAGAAGAAAAATAATCACAAATAGAATATGTTAAGTGAAATAAAACCAAAAAATAAGACACTTGAAATAAAAATTTTATTAAAAAATAAAAAGAGCCCAGAGAAAGTGATAAATACCGAAGATCCTTAAATGCCAAACATATGTATAATAGAACTCCCCAAAGAAGAAAAGCAGAACCAGGGAAAAGATTACATACTACTATACACTACATAATTCAAGAAAACTTATTATGAAATAAAAACTGTGTAATCATATATTGAAATAACAAACTGGAGTATTCACAAATATCAAACCCAAATTATAAACATCACTGTATCTGGTAATAAAATTATTTGACAGGAAGGAATCACTTTATGGGGGCAAGACATGATTGCAAGAGGTACTTTGCCTAACAATTGCAATCAGTGTAACCTGGCTTATTGTACCCTCAATGAATCCCCAACAATAAAAAAAAAAAAATCCTTTAAAAAAAATTATTTGACAGGAAGGAATGAAGGAAAGAAAAGAGGGAGGGAAAAAAGATAAAAAAAAAAGCAAGTGAAAAAGGGAGGAAGGAAAGAAAAGAAGAAAGGGAGGAAGAGAGATGAAAGGACACTTACAAATCAATAAGTACCCACTGGGCATCTGCAGAAATATATTTGTTATATAATAACGCATTGGGCTTTAGTGATTTGTTCACCTAATAATTATGAAGTAACTTAACAAACCTACCTGGGTAGCTTGCTCTGCCTGTGCCTGTGTAAGCTCACCTTCCAAAGCAGTAATTAATTTCTCCTTCTCCTGGACTTTAATTTTTATTTTCATCTCTTCCTCTGGAGAATTCTATTCATGCAGAAAATGCAGGAGATAAAGTCATTTCATTACAAGCATTATAATTAGGGCCTGACGCAGTGGCTCACACCTGTAATCCTACCTGTCTGGGAGGCCTATGTTAGTGGAATTCATGAGCTCCTGGTTTCAAGACCAGCCTGAGCCAGAGCAAGACCCCATCCCTAAAAGATAGTTGGTGTTGTGTCAGGTGCCTGTACTTGGGAGGCTGAGGCAAGAAGATCTCTTGAGCCAAAGAGTTTGAGGAGGCTGTGAGGTATGATGCTATAGCACTCTATGGAAGTCAATAAAGTGAGACCCTGCCCCCCCTCCAAAAAAAAAGAAGAATAAGAATTACAATTAATACATATTTGATCTTTTGCTCCAATATTCCCTTTACAACTGGTGAAAGCAAGAAAAATCACCTGACCTAACTATAAGTAAAGAATCCTAGGGTTTTCCAGTTACACTACAGCTAAGCAGCTTCCATTAGAACCACACTCCCACAGAAAACAGCTCTTAACTGTGGGTGAGACAGAGAAAACCCATCTGAAAAGACTGGAGAGCAACTAAAAGCAGAAAAATGATGGGAAGTGATACTTGGGAAACATGGCACTGTTTCCTGCTTTGATGGCTTTTTTTCCAAAGGTAAAACCAGTCAGTGCCAGGTACGACCAAACTTTGATTCAAACACCACAGTCTTGTTACCTTGAAGAACCAAGGATAGAGATCAGGAAACTACAGCTGGCAAGTGCAAAGAAAAACATCAGAAAAGAGTGGAAAACCAAACCTTTCACTAATCTTTTTGTCTTTCGTCCCACAATCTCTTAGACTGAGAGCTTCTCAGCTGAGATGCTGCCTGTCTACTGAATTCGCCTCCCAAAAGAAACCTAGCCCTGGTTACTGGAAGTAGAAAGAATAAGTTTGCATTTTATTTCACATAACATATCGGAGTTGCTATCATTGCTTCAATTACATTCCCCACAGACTACTCAGCCCTGTGTTGGGTATATCGTAGTTAAAGTGTTATAACTGATTGCTGGAGTTTAGAAATCATTTAGTTAACAGAGAGAAATGAGCTGTATCACATTGCTTGGGTTAAGGTCTCAGAACTCAGAGCTCAAAGTTAAATTCAAAAGCAGCATAGAAAACAGATAAATAGAAAAGCTAATAACATAGCTATGGGGAAGTTAAAGGAACAATCCAACATGGGGAGAGAGGTGGGTGTTAACACAGTGTGGGGGATGGGAGCATTGTCAGAGAAAAAACAAACACAAAGGAAAGACGAATCATGATGAATAAATTATTTGACAAGATTATAACTGTGTTATAGCTTTCATGTGAAAGCCATAAATTAGTTTCATAGTACGGCTGAGTACATTGGATACTTTTTCTTCCATTCTTGAGATACTTTACTAAGAAGAATATGTTCCAGCTCATGAAAGCTATAACTAAGTTATAACCTAAGAATAGGGGAAGGGGGAAAGGGAGGGGAGAGAGGGAATAGGTGGGGAGAGGGAAGGCGATTGATGAGATTACACCTGCGGTGCATCTTACAAGGGTATATGTGAAACTTAGCAAATGTAGAATGTAAATGTCTTAACACAATAACTAATAAAATGCCAGGAAGGCTATGTTAACCAGTGTGATGAAAATGTTTCAAACGGTCTATAAAACCAGTGTATGGTGCCCCATGATCGCATTAATGAACACAACTATGATTTAATAATAAAAAAATTATTTGACAAGAGGTTTTAAAATATGCTTTGCAAAGTTAAATAAGGTTATCTGTTCAGAAAAAGAAATGTCCTCTCAACATAAACCCTCAAAAAAAATCAAAAGAAAACAAAGCAAATCGTAACTAATGTGGGTACTAGAAAGCTTACCAGTGACCCTAAAGGTTGGGCCTAGATAAATTATTAAAACCCACTTTACAGGAGCAAAGCAAATTGAGAATAAGAATACTACTCAGTCAAAGGGTAAAGCAGAGGAAAATTGAGAAAAGAAAAAGATAGCTAAGGTGAAATCTGGGCTCAATAATGATAATGTGCTCATGTAATATTACTGCCTCCATGTGTCAAACTCTCCACAAGACTGAAGTCTCCGCTCTCAAAATAGCTGGCTGAACATAAATATCTGTAAACACAGAGGAAAGATGATGAAAGTGCATATGGAGTCAACGCTCTGGTCCTCAAAAGGCAGGGCTGCCCTTATTCCCTCTGTGTCCCCAGTCTTAAAGTGTGTTAGTGGTAGCAGTTGAAAACTAGAAAGCCTCCCACCAGGGAGTCCAAGGTAATTTAACTCATGCACACAAGAACATATGGAGCCATGGAGGATACAGAACATCTTGTATAGTGTAATTGAAATTACACTATACACTAATTACAGGTTGCCTAATCTTCTCAACAATGATAAACGCCTCCAAAAGAGATGGATCTCTCCTCTCTAAATGCTCCCTGTCAATACTGTTTTCCTCTTGTAACACATTTTTTTTTATTTCTCTTCAAGCCTGGGTGACAGAATTCTATGTTCATATTTCTCTAGCATTTTTCTTCTCCCTGTGTGTAGCCTATAGCCCAGCTGGACCCCATGCTCACTAGGAAGGGACAACATTCAGAGCTGTATGATTTACCCTGTCAAATGTCTGTGATTAGTGGAGATCTGCTTTACTATTCTATGTTGGGAGGCATTTCTGAATGAGAAAACGTGCATTCCCCTCAGTCACCATACCTGGGAGAGTGGCTCCCCCGGCTGATGTTGTGCCTTCAGTTCTTCTATCTGTTTATTCAACAGAGTGACTTCAGCCTTCGCGTGCAGTCTGTGGTTTTTGATTATTTTATTACAAGCTTTTCTTTCATTCTGCAATGGATGGTCAATAGAAAAATGTTTTTTCATCACTTACTTAGCATATAACCAGAGTTATGTTGGGTAGACATCATGTATTTGGGAAACAGGGACCAGATTCTCTAGTAACAGGAACCAGATTTCTCTACATGAAGAGAAAAATGTAAATGAACAGGTATTTGTGCTTTACTTAATATTCTGCAAAGATGGAAACTATAGTACCAGGTAGGCTTGATCTTTCGGGTGTAGCTGAATGTCCTTCAGCCTGATGATGTCTTTGAGCTCTACCACCAACTGCTCTGTACAAGCCAGGTGTTTCAGAACACTGTCTTGTGTTCTCTTGGTCAATTTCATCCCAGCTTCCTGGGTTGATTCCTGGTTTTCAGATAAAAAGAGAAACTAACCAGCCTAGCAGGAAAAAGGTATTTGCTTCCAAACAAGAATTTCCTTGCTCCAACTACTTCATCTTTTGTTATGCCCTAATCATATACTATTAACTTTCAAAACTTTTGAACTATTGTCCAATAAATAATAATAATAACAACAACAATAATCCCAGACATTATATTAAATGTTAAACATTTTATAAATGTCATCTCATTTAAAATATTATCCGACTTCTACCAAAGAGAAAATTAAAGGAAAGCATACATTACAGGCCATTAAGAAAAAGACCTCAAAATTTTAAGTTCAGAGAGTAGTTGAATAAAATTCTCTTAATCACTAACCATTACTGCTTTTCTTTTCTGAAACTAAACCACTTCCCTTGATTCTTTATGTGGCCCTCAGAAAATACCACATCGATTATGAGAGGATATGTGGATAAAACTATAAAGATAAACAGTCTCCAAACCAAAAGGTGTCCTAGATCCACCACTTGTCATTTAAATCTTTCCTGTGGAAGATAAATCTCTACCCCAGGATCAGAAGAAAGTCTTTGTAATCTGACAATAGACAAGGCCCTGGGGGGACAAAGAAGAATGACCTGTCAAATATCACCTTGGTTCCCATCACTGCATCTCTTTGGGCCTTATAGAAAGAGCACCACTTATAATGTTTCAAGACTTTTTCAATCCCAGCTTCCAGCTAGCACCAGGGAGTGTGTTCACAGTTTTCTATCTGAAACTTGGAACATGTGTCTTGTCCCTTTAAATCAGAACAGAGCTACTCACAAGGCTCAAGGGAGCCATCTCATTTTCAGATTTCATCTTCTAAAAATTCATGCTCACCAATGTTTCATAATCCTGAAGGGAAAACACATAAGAATTAGTGGCGCCTGTGGCTCAGTGAGTAGGGCGCCGGCCCCATGTGCCAAGGGTGGCGGGTTCAAACCCAGCCCCGGCCAAACTGCAACAACAACAACAAAAAATAGCCGGGCGTTGTGGTGGGCGCCTGTAGTCCCAGCTGCTTGGGAGGCTGAGGCAAGAGAATCGCGTAAGCCCAAGAGTTAGAGGTTGCTGTGAGCCGTGTGACGCCACGGCACTCTACCCGAGGGCAGTATAGTGAGACTCTGTCTCTACAAAAAAAAAAAAAAAGAATTAGCAAATTAGACATAGGTTTCTCCCACATTTGAGAACCATATCACATGTAAGTGAAACAGAACTGTGCAGGTGAAATAAGTTAGGTACAGTCAGCTACAGAATGGTGTCTTCAAGAAGGCATTTGAGTGGGTACAATGTACTCGCATACTGTTCTCTCCAGTGGTAACTATGCAGCGATTGTACAATCATCATCACTAATATCATTTTTAAGATAACATACCAGGACATAATTTGTTCGGTACAACTACACTTTAAAGGTTATCCTTAATGCCTTTTCTCTCAAGGCAGCTTCATTAAAAAAACATGAAATTATTGTTCCTTCTTCCTCTGCAAGACTATTATTATTTCCCAATTTTTCAAACAAACTCCATGATTCTGCAAAATTTTTCTTACCGGACCCCATTGTTACAGGAAGCTTTTAGACAGTCATTAAAATTTAAATATAAACATAGTTCAAAGTGTATAGCACTAACTGGATATATTAGAAAAGAAGGACGGAGTATATGTGAAACTTGGTAAACGGTCTGTGAAGCTAGTGAATGATGCCCCATGATCATATCAATGTACACAGCTATGATTTAATAAAAAAAAAAAAAAAACAGCAACTCAAAAAAAAGAAAAGAAGGAAGGAAAGAAAACAGTAACTTATGCTGTTTCTGTAGGAAACTATTAAAAAGAGTAAATAGATTTTCAAATATAAGCAGAAAAAAGGAAATAAAATTACAGTAGAAATCAATAAAATAGACAAATAGAGAAAATCAATGAAACAAAAAGGAAGTTCTTTGAGAAGATAAATAAAAATTCTAAAGCTGTAGTCAGCTGCCCAAGATTCACCAGGGAAGACACAAACTATTGAGATCATAAATGAGAGAGGAGGCATCATTACGGATCTAAGAAACATTAAAAGATAATAACCATGTGGAGTGGCTCACGCTTGTAATCCTAGCCCTCTGTAAGGCCGAGGTATGTGGATTGCTTGAGCTTAGGAGTTCAAGACTGGCCTGAGCACAAGCGAGACCATACCTCTACTAAAAATAGAAAAATGACCTGGGTGTCTGTAGTGTCAGCTACTTGGGATTGTGAGGAAGGAGGATCATTTGAGCCCAAGAATTTGAGGTTGCCATGAGCCAAGACACCATGACCTTCTACCCAGGGCTATTGAGTGTGACTGTGTCTCAAAAAACAAACAAACAAACAAAAAAAACCTCAAACCAAAGGTAAAAAGTAATCAAAGGTGATCATTTTTAGCAGGTGCTGCATCCCAGAATAATGGAGGCTTCCCAGTTTGGAGATCCGCAGAGATACATCAACTTTCTTAAAAACCAAGGAGGCAACTTAATGTGGTCTTCAAATCAGGTACAGAGTGTTCTGTAGACCACAAAGTTTTTATTTAATCTTATTCTTTCAACTTTATATTTTTGTATATTTTGTATATAGTAATATCATGTGCCATGCACATTTAAATATGCAAGGTTTGAGGAGATTCATGCTCAAACTTGTTTTATTGATAGGTTGTACAGTGAAAATGTGTAGAAACTACTGCTATAGTTAAGGAAGTGAAGAAGAAAGGACTAAATTAATTCCCTGGTTAAGGGCCAAAAAGAGAATGTCGTGAAGCACTTAGCACACAACGTCTGAAATTTTTAGTACTCTTCAACTTTTTCCTTTTTCTATTCTAAGACCATTTGCTACCATTTAGCCAACAGAATTGTTTTTGGAATTTTGACCATTCATGTTCATTTTAACCTTCTATATTTTATTAACTACTGCTCTGGAAAGACCTGTAGCTTTTCTGTAAGGATATCTCCACTGCCATCTAGCATAGAACCATAATTGGTCCTATAAGTGCTCTGACAGCTTCCAATTATCTTCAAATACTCATCCAAAATTTGAATATCACTTCTCACTCTTAAAATGTATTCTACTCTCAAACCAACTGGAGCTCTCTAAGATAAATAAATTCCTCATTCCTCCAAAAACTCACCTTCCCCTTCTCCTGCATAACAACACAATAAACACATTTCACACATTCAATGAAAATATAACTTCAACATCCTTCTAAAGGTTCTTATTCGTTGAACAGCCTGGTGACCTCTGTATTCTTCCAGGGATTTCAGTGCTGTTAGGAGCTCAGATATCATCTTTCTCCTCTCGTCTTCCCAGCACACAATTGGCATTAGCAGGATAATTGACAGCCCTTTGTTTGCATTCAAATCTCCAATGCGTTTCTGGGCCCTGCCCTCAAGAAATTCTACATGTCCTTATCCTGATTTCCTTTTGGACGCTAAGTATGTTTACTGTCCTCTGTCTCCCTCCCCCATGCTTTCTCCTCTTCTCAAGCTGCCTTCATCTCATCCAGCTCCACTTCTTCCATCTGCTCCTCCTCTTCTCTCCTCACCTACTCTCCCTGTTCTCTTTTCCTCTCCCTCCTGCTCTTCCACCACCGGGTTTAAAAGTATTTTATAATTTTAATACTCCTCCTCCATGATGTTTAAAAGTACACCATTCCTCCTCCTACTCCTCCTCCCATTACTGAAATTTCACTGTTGGTAGGATCACAGGTATCATCCTTCTCATGGTTCTAGAAATGACTTATCAGCAGGATCACTGGACAGGCCTCTGTTTCCATCAAAGTATATAATGTATTTATCACTTATACCTTACAGAACCTTGATTTGTTAGCATCCAGCCACACCTATGGGACACTAAGTTTGTTTAGGACCCCAATATGGGAGTCTGGAAGATTAACCTCACTGGCCACCTACAGAGGCCACTTAGATCAGGCTTCTCTGGGAACAAAGCCATGTGTACAGAAGTTACTGGGGTGCTGTTCCTGCTATCTCTCAGAGGAGAAACTATCAAAGAGTTGAAGGGAAGCTAGATGGGAGAATGTGCTCCAAGGCAGTGCAGAGACTATAAGCCCCTGAAAGGGCCAAAGTGGCAGTGTAGAAAGCCCAACTAAGCCTGGTAGGTGAAGAGAGATGGCTGAACAACTAACTGGATCCCATCCTGAATCCAAGAGACATGGGGAGCAGGGAAGTGGAGTGTGGCTATTTTGGCAGCCCACTTAGGAGCCTGTGCCAAGGTGGCAGATACTGAACAAGGTGGCAGAGAGGTATGTGGGGACCATTCCTTGAAAGTAGCTGTAACCAGAGCCTACAACTTCCCCCTTCCCAACTTAAGCCACCTGGAGCTCAGGAGCCTGTAAGAGACACCCACCACTGCTGTGTCCGCCACAGAGTGAGTCGCTCAGGGTTGGCATGGATGGTAACATCAGAGCATCATCCAATCAGGGCTGTTGGAAGGGTGTTACCAGGGTGACCAGGCACACCCTCTCTGTGACCCACAACCATCAGAAAAACGATGGATTTGAGGCACATTTATCAACTGTCATTAATTTGTCCTTAGGTCAGAAAAAGAGAGGGAACCATACTAAAGAAGGGCCTTATATTCATACCAGAAATGGAGCCAGACTTTGTTTTGGATCCCAATTATGTGACACTACAAGAGCCCAGTGAGGTTATCCAGGGAGCTACACATCCATTCAGGCTTCCTGTTCACACATGTGATCAAGGAAAATTAGGCAACAAAATTGCCTGAAAAACCTTCACTGTATAAAATAATTCATCACATATAACCATGACCCCAATTTTACCTGATGTGTCTGAATTATGTCTAAACTGTCTTAAATTCAGGTTTCTATGCCATCTGCAGAAGCCAGGTCTCTAGCAGAAAAATGATTAGACTTTTTCTGTAGAGAGTAGAAATGTGTTGTTATTTGGGAACAAGACAACGGTAAAAGAAACAAAGATGAGAATTGTGGATCACTTGGACTAGGGCAGTGCCCCAATTCAACCACTCACACATCTCTTAACATCAATTCTCATTAAGGAAAGAGTTGTATTTCCTCATACATGTATAAATGTCTCCTTCATAGACATGGGCCAGAGCTCAACTGACCGACTTCATTATACTTTTCCTTTATGAAAGCAGAAGGGACTATCTGGTAATTAAGGGTCTCAATTGAATGAAAGTTTCACTGGGAATATGGCAGCCTCCTGCACTTTTTCCCCTCCTCCTTGTATTCCTCATCTTCTGAGTACTTGTTCTTCTCCTCCTCTTCCTCCACCCATAGTCCTGCTTCTCTTCCTCTGGTTCAACCTCCTTCTCACCTACCTCCACCTCAGAAACCTTCTCCTCCTCTTCCAGGTGTACCTCCTCCTTCTCCCAACCTGTCCTTCCAAGGATCTCACTGGGGAACTTGAACACCATCTTTATCTTCTCAGCTTCCCGCCAACCCATTAGTATTGGTAGGATCACTGGACCAGCCTCCTTCTGCATTAATACCACCAATGTTTCTGTGAGTACTATCCTCAAGAAATGTAATTCATTTGGGTCTCATCTCTCTCTTGGGATAGCAAGTTTGTTTAGAATCTGAGGGGAGGTGACCAATATGGGGTCTCTGCCATCAGCTGCCATGTACAGAAGCTACCTAAAGCAGGCTGGTCTGGGAACAGGGCCACACACACAGAACTGAACTGAGCTTTCCCCCCTATCTCTCAGAGGAGAACTGTCCTGGGTTGACGGAACAGTCATGGCAGCCAGATAAGAGAATGTGGTCCCAGGCAGTGCATAGAGGCCACATGACCCTGAAAGGGCCAAAGTGGCAGTAGGGGTGGGCAGGGAACTGGAGTGTGGCTTCTTTGGTGTCCACTTAGGTGCCTATGGCCAGGTGGCAGTTACTGAAATGTCAGAGAGGAGTTGGGAGAGTTCGCCTCTCACCTGAAAGTAGCTGTCAATGGAGTGTACAGCTTCTCCCCTTCTAATTTAAGCCACCTCAGCTCAGTAGCCCATAAGAGACACCCACCACTGCTGATTCCACCATGGAGCAATTAGTTCACAGTTGGGATGGAAGGTACATCACAGTATCAGCAAAACAGGGCTGTTGGAAGTGTTACCATGGCGACCAGGCATACCCTCTCTGTGACACACTACCATCAAGAAAATGATGGATTTCAAGCATATTTATCAACTGTCATTAATTTGTCCTTAGGTCAGAAAAAGAGAGAACCATACTAAAGAAGGTCCTTATATTCACACCAAAAATTGAAATAGACTTTGTTTGGGATCCCAATTAATTGACCCTGCAAGAGTCCAGTGGGATTACCTGGGGAGCTACACATCCATCCTGGCTTTCTCTTCACACGTGTGATCAAGAAGATTCAGACAATAAAGCTGTCTGAAAATCCTTCACTTTGAAAATAATTCATCACATACCACCATGCCCCCAAATTTTCCTTATTCCTCTGAATAATATCTAAGCTGTCTCAAATTCATGTTTCTATGCCATCTGCAGAAGCCCGGTCTCTAGCAGAAAAATGATTAGACTTTTTCTGTAAAGAGTAGAAATGTGATGTTATGTGGGAACAAGGCAACAGTACAAGAAACGAAGATGACACAATTGTGGATCACTTGGACTAGGACAGTGCCCCTACTCAACCAATCACACATCTCTTCACATTAATCTCTAAATGTTTTGTACAGATTTAATGAAACATTTTCTCTTTGTTTTTCTTCAGTTATTGGACAGGGTTGGGTTTGAACCCGCCACCTCCAGTATATGGGGTCAGCAACCTACTCTTGAGCCACAGGCGCCTCACACTCAACATCAATCACACTAAGGGAAAAGCAGTATTTCCTAATACATGTGTAGATGTTTCCTTCAAAGACATGGGCCAGAGCTCCATTGAATGAGTTCATTGCACTCTCCTCCTCCGCTTTTGCCTCCTCCAGCAAAAGTCCTTACTGCACTAATGTAATGTGGGTTTATCATCAGAACAAGAAAATCGATGCAGTATCCCAAAATCATAACAAAGAGACCTCTTATCTAGAAACAGAAGAGAATTTGACAAATCTATTACCCTCATGATTAAGGTCTTTGGTAACTAGAAATAGAATGAAATTCCTAGACCTACTAAAAGCATTCAGTGAAAAATCTGCACCCCTATTCCCATAAGGCAAAAGTATCTTGATATCTGAGGAAAACATTATTATTCTGGCCTCATGAAACTGGATGTAGTATTCATAAAAGGTACAATATAAAAGAAAAAATAAATTCTCCCTGCTGGAAACAAAGAAGTAATAATTGTGTTTTCATGTTGATAACACACACTTGAATCTAAATGTAAGAAATTTACAGAAACCTATTTGAACTGATAAATGAGTTCAGCAAATTGTCAAAATACAAGATGAATATCCAAAATTCACTTGTAGTTTTATACTAGCAATGAGCATTACTGAAATGAAATTATCAAAATAATTTCATTGATAATAGTATCAAAAAGGACATATTTACAAGGAAACTTAACAAATCTAATGCAAGCCTACTACATGGAAAATAAACTTCTTGAAAGAAATTTAAAAACAAAACTGAACAGACCTCTGTATTCTGATTTCTGTGTACACTTCCAATCAAGTATGCCAGTTTCAACTTGACAGGATAAATGAAACATTTTCTCATTATCTTCATTACTAAAAAGTATGGGATACAGAACTCATAAACTCAAAAATAATTACACTACATCATTTAGAACAGCTCATCTTAACTTTTCTATTTCACATCTTATGCAATTCTTATAGACTTAGTTCTATAATTTTATACTGGATCTTAATTCATATTTGGTAAATATTTCAGATTGCTTCTAAGCTTACTGGAGATTTCTACTCAGTGCAGGCAGTCAGAAAGCTCAAAGCTACTCAGAGATTTAAACACTCCTTTGGCAGTGTTGGATAGATCCTCCAATAAGAAGCTAAGCAGAGAAATTTTAGACTTAAACTTAACCATTCAACAATTAGATTTAACAGACATTTACAGAACATTGCATCCTAACAAAACTGATACACATTCTTCTCATCAGCCCATGGAACATCCTCCACAATTGATCACATCTTAGGCCACAAGTTTAATCTTAGCAAATTTAAAAGAATAGAAATTATTCCTTGCATCTTCTCGAACTATCATGGAATAAAAGTTGAACTCAGTAACAACAGGAATCTGCATACTCATACCAAAACATGGAAACTAAATAACCTTATGCTGAATGATAGCTAGGTCATAGACATAGATAAAGAAGGAAATTACCAAGTGTTTGGAACAAAACGATAATGAAGACATGAATTATCAGAACCTCTTGATTACCGCAAAGGCAGTGCTAAGAGGCAAATTTATTGCAGTGAAAGCCTTCCTCAAGAAAACAGAAAGGAAGGAAGTTAACAATTTTATGGAACTTATCACTCAACTGGAAAAGGAAGAATAGTCCAAACCCAAAAACAACAGAAGAAAATAAATAACCAAAATCAGAGCAGAATTAAATGAAATTGAAAACAAAATTGTTATACAGATCAATCAATTTAAAAGCTGATTTTGTTTTTTTTAAGTCAATAAAATAGATAAACCTTTGGCCATCCTAACAAGGAAAAAAAAAGAGTAAAATCTCTAATTTCATAAATCAGAAATGGCAAAGACAAAATAACAACAGACTTCTCAGAAATTCAAAAAATTCTTAAAATATTAAAAGAAACTCTATTCTCAGAAATATGAAAATCTGAAGGAAATGCACCAATACTTGGAAGTATGCCACCTTCCTAGACTTAGCAAGAATGAAGTGGAAATGTTGAACTGGCCTATATCAAGTTCTGAAATACCATCAACTGTATAAAATATCCTTGTAAAGAAAAGCCTGGGACCAGATGGCTTCACATCAGAATTCTACCAAACCTTTAAAGAGGAACTAGTACCCATATTACTTAACCTTTTCCCAACACATTCTATGAAGTAAGCATCATCTTGTTCCCCAACCAGGAAAAGACCTCCCAAAAAAAGGAAATTGTAGACCAATATCACTACTGAATATAGATGGGAAAATATTCAACAAGATCCTAGCAAACAGAATCCAGCAGTACATCAAAGAAAGTAAACACCATAACCAAGTGTGTTTTATCTCAGGATCTGGTTCAATATACATAAATATATAAATGTAATTCATCACATAAACAAAATAAAAAATAAACACCATATGATTCTGTCAATTGATGCAGAAAAAGCTTTTGATAATATCCAGCATCCATTCATGTTCAGAACACTTAAGGAAATGAGTATAGAAGGGACATTTCATAAACTGATAGAGGCCATCTACAGCAAACCCACAGCCAATATCGTCTTGAACGGATTTAAATTGAAATCATTTCCACTCATATCAGGCAAGGTTGCCCATTGTCTCCCCTGCTTTTTAACATTGTAATGGAAGTCTTAGCCCACCACAATTAGGCAAGAAAAAGCGATCGAGGGTGTCCATCATCAGAGGAGTTCAAACATTCACTCTTCACAGATGATATGATTGTATATCTGGAAAACGCCAGGTATTCTACTACAAAACTCTTAGAAGTGATCAAGGAATACAGCAGCGTCCCAGGTTACAAAATCAACACTCATAAATCTGTAGCCTTTATATGTACCAACAACAGCCAATTTGAAGAAATAGTCAAGAACTCTATTCCATTCACAGTTGTGCCAAAGAAGATGAAATATTTGGGAATTTACCTAAGAAAGGATGTGAACGATTTCTAAAAAGAGAACTAAGAAACTCTAGGAAAAGAAAAAGCTGAAGATGTTAACAAATGGAAAAACATACCATGCTCATGGCTGGGAAGAAGCAACATTGTTAAAATGTCCATATTACCCAAAGCAATATACAATTTTAATGCAATCCCTATTAAAGCTCCACTGTCATACAAAAATCATGCATCATTTTATATGGAATCAGAAAAAAATCTCAAATACCCAAGACATTATGCAGAAATAAAAACAAAGCAGGAGGAATCACCATACCAGACCAAAGACTATACTGCAAATCGATAGCAATGGAAACAACATGGTACCTGCACAAAAATGGAGAGATACATCTAGGGATCAGAATGGAGAACCAAGAGATGACTGCAGCTACTTACAGTTATTTGATTCTTGATAAGCCAGTTAAAAACTTTCAGTGGGGAAAAGATTCCCTATTTAACAAATGGTGCTGGGTGAACTGGCTGACGACCTGTAGAAGATGAAACTGGACCCACACCTTTCACCACTAACTAAGACAAACTCTCACTGGATTAAAGATTTAAACTTAAGACATGAAACTATAAAAACAATAGAAAAGTGCAGGGAAAACACTTGAAGAAATCGGCCTGGGTGAAAATTTTATGAGGAGGAACCCCTGGTCAATTGAAGCAACACCAAAAATACATTACTGGGATCTGATCAATCTAAAATGCTTCTGCACAGCCAAGAACACACTAAGTAAAGCAAGCAGGCAGCCATCAGAATGGAAGAAGATATTTGAAGGTTTTGTCTACAACAAAGGTCTAATAACCAGAATCTACAGAGAACTCAAACGTATTAGCAAGAAAAGAACAAGTGATCCTATCTCAGGCTGGGCAAGGGACTTGAAGAGAAACTTCTCTCCTGAAGACAGGCCCATGGGCTACAGACATCAGAGACAGGCCCATGGGCTACAGACATCAGAGAAATGCAAATCAAAACTACTTTGAGATATCATCTAACTCCAGTAAGATTATTCACATCACAAAATCCCAAAATGAGAGATGTTGTCCTGGGTGTGGAGAAAAGGGAGGACTTCTTCTGCACTGCTTGTGGGAATACAAACTAATAGGTTCCTTTTGGAAAGATGTTTGGAGATCATTTAGGGATCTAAAAATACACCTGCCATTTGATCCTACAATTCCTCCATTAGGTATATGCAGAAAAAGCTTTTGATAACATCCAACATACAGAAGACCAAAAATCACTTTATAACAAAGATGTTTGCACCAGAATATTTATTGCAGCTCAATTCATAATTGCTAAGTCATGGAAGAAGCCCAAGTGCCCATCAACCCATGAATGGATTAATAAATTGTGGTATATGTACACCATAGAATATTTTGAAGCCTTAAGAAAAGATTCTTCTTAGCAAGATATCTCCAGAATGGAAGAAAAAAGATCCAATATACTCAGCCCCACTATGAAACCAATTTATAGGTTTCTTGTGAAAGCTATAACCCAATTATAGCCCAAGAATAAGGTGAAAGGGAAGAGGGAGGATAGGGGAGGAGGGAAGATGCCTGGAGGAAGGGTAATTGGTGGGACCACACCTACGGTGCATTTTACAAGGGTATATGTTAAATTTACGAAGTGTAGAATATAAATGTCTTTGTTTTTTGGTTTTGGGTTTTTTTTTGCTTGTTTGTTTGTTTTTTGCCGTTTTGGGCTGGAGGTGGCTTTGATCTGCCACCTTCAATATATGGTGCCCGGCGCCCTATTCCTTTGAGCCACAGGCACCACCCAAATATAAATGTCTTAACACAATAATTAAGAAAATGTGGTGAAGTCTAGGTCAACCAGTTTGTTGAAAATATTTCAAATTATATATAAAACCACACATTTTACCCCACGGTTGCGTTAATGTACACACCTATGATTTAATTACAAAAACTAATTTTTTTCATATTACAAGAATCTTTTTCTTACTGTGAAACAATAATAGCTACAATAATATGATTATATTTCCTTCTTTTCTTTTAGGACTTAATTTGTAGGAGGGAATAAAACAGATTTTGGAAGATAGGATGACTACAGCTGTAGAAAGAAAGTATGCTCATGTTTGAAAAAGATTGTATCAGCTGGGATACCATCACACTCTGACAGTGGAGAGTTTATCGTTAGGAGAAAAACTTTTCAGGTAAAGACAAAAATACAGTTCTTAACCTATATAATCCTTAATCTTCTTACACAGTTTCTTATTGAACTTCATGCTTCAGTAGAGAAAAGAGTATATTTTTGAAAAGTCCTTAAATCATCTGCAGCTCAGCTATTCTTCCTTGGATCCTACCCCCTTGTCCTCAATCAAGGTTTCCTCATTGTATAACTCTAGCAATCACTGCTCAAACTGAACTGTTCATAGTAAACATTTCTGAAGTTTTTTTTCTGACTAAGACTACAATTTTTTTGGTTTCTGATAAAGGTGACAGATACTTGTCTTAAGTTCTGTGCCTGCTTCACAGTCATGCATCATTTAATGAGGGGAATACATTCTGAGAAATGTGTCATTAGATGATTTTGTTCAGCGCACGCCATGGAGTGTACTTACATAGCGTAGATGGTGCCTACTACTCATCTAGGTTATGTGGTATAGCCTGTGGCTTCTGGGCTGCAAACCTGCACAGAATATTACTGTACTGAATACTATAGGCAGTATAACACAATAGTAGATATTTGTGTATGTAAATATACAAAAGGTGCAGTAAAAATACAGCATAAAGAAATGAAAAATGGTATACATATATAGGGCACTTACCTGGAATGAAGCATATAAGATGGTAAGTTCCTGTGGGTGAGGCAGGGAGTGGTGAGTGCTTGTGAAAGCCTTGGACATCATTATACACTACTGTTCCACTAAATTCATTTTAAAACATTTTTTCCCTGGAAGCCATGCTTTATGGCTCATAACTTGTAATCCTAGCACTGTGGGAGGTGGAGGTGAGTGGATCTCTTGAGCTCAGGAATTTGTGACCAGCCTGAGGGAGACCCCATCTCTAAAAATACCTGGGCATTGTGGCAGATGCCTGTAGTCCCAGCTCTTTTGGAGGCTGAGGCAAGAGAATCGCTTGAGCCCAAGAGTTTGAAGTTACTGTGAGCTGTGAGGCCCTGGCACTCTTCTGAGGGCAACATAGTGAGACTCTGTCTAAAAAAAAAACAGACTTCCTGGGGAGGAAAATAAATATGTGGATGTTACTTTTAGAATTTCAATTGCTATAGAGGGTATGAAATGCTGTAACTGAAGAAATGTTCTTAAAACAACTTTTGTTTTTTTCTCTTACTGTAAATAAGAGTATAAAGTAAGGTGAAAGTTATATATCAGTCTGATCAGTTAATAGTTGGTATTTGAGTAGGGATGTAGTATAGGATCATTTTAAAGATAGTAGAGAAAGGGTCATTACATGGTTACCTTACTGTAAATTCTTCTCCTTTTGTAGAAAGCCTTGTCTAATACCTGCCATCAATTCATCATTCTTTATCCTGTATGGTGCCCCATGATCACATTAATGTACACAGCTATGATTTAATAAAAAAAAAAAAGAAAAGAAAAAGAACTTAGTTTACTGTAGCAAAGGCCATGATGTATATTGGGTTCATCCAACAGGAGAGAAACATAATTCTCCTTTGTGTTAGGAAGTTATTTGCACTTTTGTTAACAATATTAGAAAGGTTAATAGATCTCAAAATATGTGTCCATAAGAATTAGGTGGAACCTTTATAATTGATATAACTTTTTGTATTTTGTTAACTTTAAAACAGTGGATTTTCTGATTTACAAAAAAAAAAAATTAAGAATCATCTTTTGGTAAAGATAGAATCTATCTATGTATCCCTGCTGGGTCTTGAACTCCCAGCCTTCAGCAATTCCCCTACCTCTGCCTCCTAAAATGCTGAGTTTAGAGACATGAGCTACTGTGCCTAGCCTCTAAGACTATTTTAGAGATCAGTAAATCAACCTAGCACATAGCAAGATTCCATCTCTATAAGAAATAGAAAAATTAACCTGGAATGGTGGTATGTGCCCGTAGTCCCAGCTACTAAAGAGAGTGAGGCAGGATTGTTAGGGTACAAGGTGGCAGTATACCCTAGGTTGCAGTGAGCTATGATCATGCCACTGCATTCCAGCCTGGGTGACAGAGTAAGACCCTGTCTTAAAAAAAATAAAATAAAATAAAGCAGGTTGTGGTAGGTCAGACCTGTAATTCTAGCACCCTGTGAGGCTGAGGTGGGTGGATTGCTTGAGCTCAGGAGTTTGAGACCAGCCTGAGCAAAAGCAAGACAGTATTCCTACTACAAATAGAGAAACTATTAGCCAAGTATTTATAGTCCCAGCTACTGAGAAGGCTGAGGCAAGAGAAACTCTTGAGCTGAAGAGTTGGAGGTTGCTGTGAGCTATGATGATGCCACAGCACTCTACCCAGGGCTACAGAGTCAGACTCTTTCTCAAAAATAATAAAATAAAATAAGATGAAGAAGCCTTTGAATCTTTTTCATTTTAAGAGTTGAAAACTACACTGAAGAAGAATACAAGTGAAACAGCTGATCCCAAATTTCTAAATAACCAATATTTTCATTAACTCAACCTTTTGGAGAAAGAGAGCAAAGCTAAGAATGAAAAAATTCAACAACTTCAAGAAATGAATTTGCAAACGTTAGTAAAAACTCTGGATATGTCCATTCCTTTTGAAAACAAATTATACACATTTAAACTTTTAAAGATACTACAACTGTTGAATGAAACATGACTTTGGATTTTCATTCCCAGACATTTGAATTTGAAAAGATTTAGCTGGGGGTGTGGTGGTGTGTGCCTATAGTCTTATCTACTTAGTAGGCTGAGGGACTAAGATGGCTTAAGCACAGAAATTTGAGGTTACAATGAGCTATGATCAGGCCATTGCACACCCACCTTGGGCAACAGTGAGACCATGTCTCTAAGATCAATTGGTAGGCAGATAGAAAGATAGGTAAATAGGAATAGACAGCTGTATTGGATAACTTTTTAATTTATTTCTGAATACTCAGGTAATATTTTATAGATGTGTGTAGAATCTTGGATAGTAATAACTATAGATACAAGAGGCCTAATGTCAATGCCCAAAGTTTCATTTCCCTACTCACATTTTTAATTCTTTTTTTTTCTGTTATTCTTATCATTATGATTACTTTACTCATAAAAGTAATCAATTCTCAAAGAATTTGGAAATCATATACTTTCTTGGTTTATCTTGCTATTTTAGCACTTACTCAGTAGTTCTAGAGCAAAAAAAGGATGTGATGGACCCTATCCAAAGTTGGTCGTGGTTCAGCAGGTGGTGAAAGAATCTCCAATACTAGTATCAAGATCAGTGAAACATTGGGATCAAGATTATGGGTGTAAGTATGACACAGGAGGCCGTCAGATTATGAGCCTGGATAGAGACAGGGATAAAGAGTACACTGAGGACCAGAAGTAATTTGGTTAGAGTGAAGTTTGCACTCAAATGGGAGTTTCAGTGCTGAGAATCTAGTTGGTACAGTTGTGATGATGACAAAGTCTAGACCACAGTCATGTTATTGTGTGCCTGTAGCTGAGTGCAGAGGAGATTTTTGACAGTGGAGGTATTAGAACTGTGAGGCCTGGGTTAGGAAGAAATCCGTGGGGCTTGAGATTGCACAGGAAATTAGATGGCCACAGGGGCTGGGAGCCAAGGGCAGAAAAGGTGACGAAAGTGGGAGGATCTCAGAAAGTAAGTAAAGGATTAAAGTAAAAAAGAGAATAATCAGGTTTCCTGAGCAAATCATGGGGCAGATTCAGTAGAGATGCAAGATGTGTAAATAATAGAATTGATCAATTGAATGTGACAGATTTGTGAAGTAGAAGCATTCCCAGATTTCTGTTGTAAGTGAATTAGTGACTGGATGGTGGTACTATTTCTGAAGACAGAGAATGTGGAAAATGGCGTGGAGTCTACTTTTCAATGTGTTGAGTATATTATGCCCACAGAATATTCATGCTGAAACTTTCAGTAACCAATGGAATGTGTAAATCTTTTCTTAGAAGAGTGTACCCAGATGGAGATTGAAATTTGAGAGTCACTGGAGTATTAGGGATGTGGTAAGAATTATCTAGTAACCTTATGTAGCCTGGTAACAAAAGAGAACCAAAGCCAGACTGTAGGGAAACTCTATTTAAGGGACTAGAAGAAGTGAATTTTTGAAAGAAACAGAGGGATCAAACAAGGAGGAAAGGCATGAGGTAAAGAAAGAAGGAAGGATGAGATTAAAGATGTCGGCCGAGTAACAGCTTCCCTACAACTGGGCACAGTGAGTCTGGGGAGACAAGACTCCAGGCATCTCTGGCCGGTGGGATCTGCCTATAATCATCTCTTTGAGGATACAGGGAGCCAGCAAGGGACTTCTGGACCCCAAGAGGAGGACAAAAACAGTGGAAATCTTGCAAGTGGTTGCGTGTGTTCAATCGAACTAATCATGTCAGCAACCATGAGTACAAGCAGCAGTGAGACTGCAAACTAAAAGGCCTTACCTGTGAACTGTTTCGGTGTTCTTGGACTTGGCACTCAGTTGGACTGCCTTGGGGAGAGCTTGAGCAGGAGTGTGGAGACTAAGCCACTGAGCTGGGGGCAGGAAACCATGTGAAAGAACTGCCCCGGCAAGCTCCGCCCTCAGGGTCTCAGAGCAAAGTTTGGGCGGGTCAAAGTAACCTACTGACTGAGCAGTCTAAAGGCGGGGACTGAGCTGCCTTACAGCCTTAAGCCTTAGGGGCAGAGTGAGACGGTTTTGGCACACTGGAGCCTTGAGCTGTTGCCCTGGGTAGAGGGCTGTGATGTCACACCTCATAGCAACCTCAAACTCCTGGGCTTGGTCCTGCCCAGACCTGCATAAGAGCTGTGCAGCAACCCCCCACCATGACCTGCACCCACCAGGCCCCTGCATTCCCTGACCAGGAACTGCAGGGGCCACACAACCCTGCATCCTCCCAGCTTCCACACTAGCCCATTTATCTGGACAGGGACTCTGGTAGTTGCGTGCCCTTTGGAGCCCTCCCTGCATCTGCGCAGAGCTCTTCTCCTAGTCAGAGACTGCTGGAGCCTTGGGCTCTCTGTGCCAAAGTCACTGGGCGCCCGGCACTCCCAGAACCGTACTCACCACCCCCAGCCCTGTTGCTGGATGCGGGTGTGTCACACACCGGAGCTGCTTCCACAACCTCCCTAGCTAGAGCAGCCCAAGCAGAACTACACAGGGCCACTCCGTACAAAGATCCAGCAACAATAGAGTGATACCGCTGGGGTCTAATCTTGGAGAGACACCTCCCCAACTCTGAGGACCGCCAGAGGCAACAGTGAAAAATAACCATGAGGCGAAATCAACAGAAAAACTCTGGAAATATGAATATTCAGAGCAGATCAACTCCCCCAGGAATCAATGGGACAGAAACAGCACAAGACCCCATGCACAAACAAATAGCTGAGATGTCAGAAACTGAATTCAGGATCTGTATAGCAAATAAGATCGAATTAGAATTCCAAAAGTTATCTCAAGAATTCAACGGATTCAAAGACCAAATGACCAAAGATTTTGACACATTGATACAAGATGTTAACAAATGGAAAAACATACCATGCTCATGGCTGGGAAGAATCAACATGTTAAAATGTCCATACTACCCAAATCAATTTATAATTTCAATGCAATCTCTATTAAAGCTCCACTGTCATACTTTAAAGATCTTGAAAAAACAATAATTCGTTTTATATGTAATCAGAAAAAACCTCGAATAGCCAAGACATTACTCAGAAATAAAAACAAAGCAGGAGGAATCATGCTACCAGACCTCAGACTTTACTACAAATCGATAGTGATCAAAACACTATGGTATTGGCACAAAAACAGAGAAGTAGATGTCTGGAACAGAATAGAGAACCAAGAGATGAACCCAGCTACTTACCATTATTTAATCTTTGACAAGCCAATCAAAAACATTCAGTGGGGAAAAGATTCCCTATTTAACAAATGGTGCTGGGTGAAATGGCTGGCAACCTGCAGAAGACTGAAACTGGACCCACACCTTTCACCATTAACTAAGATAGACTCTCATTGGATTAAAGATTTAAACTTAAGACATGAAACTATAAAAATACTAGAGGAGAGTGCAGGGAAAACCCTTGAAGAAATCGGTCTGGGCGAGTATTTTATGATTAGGACCCCCCCGGGCAATTGAAGCAGCTTCAAAAATACACTATTGGGACTTGATCAAACTAAAAAGCTTCTGCACAGCCAAGAACACAGTAAGTAAAGCAAGCAAACATCCCTCAGAATGGGAGAAGACATTTGCAGGTTATATTTCCGACAAAGGTTTAATAACCAGAATCCACAGAGAACTCAAACGCATTAGCAAGAAAAAAACAAGGTATCCCATCGCAGGCTAGGCAAGGGATTTGAAGAGAAACTTCTTTGAAGAAGACAGGCGCACGGCCTTCAGACATATGAAAAAATGCTCATCATCTTTAATCATCAGAGAAATGCAAATCAAAACTACTTTGAGATATCATCTAACTCCAGTGAGACTAGCCTATATCACAAAAATCTCAAGACCAGAGATGTTGGCGTGGATGCGGAGAAAAGGGAACACTTCTGCACTGCTGGTGGGAATGCAAATTAATACATTCCTTCTGGAAAGATATATGGAGAACACTCAGAGATCTAAAAATAGATCTGCCATTCAATCCTGTAATTTCTCTGCTGGGCATATACCCAGAAGACCAAAAATCACAACATAACAAAGATATTTGTACCAGAATGTTTATTGCAGCCCAATTCATAATTGCTAAGTCATGGAAAAAGCCCAAGTGCCCATCGATCCACAAATGGATTGACAAATTGTGGTATACGTACACCATGGAATATTATGCAGCCTTAAAGAAAGATGGAGACTTTACCTCTTTCACGTTTACATGGATGGAGCTGGAACATCTTCTTCTTAGTAAAGTATCTCAAGAATGGAAGAAAAAGTACCCAATGTACTCAGCCCTACTATGAAACTAATTTGGGGCTTTCACATGAAAGCTATAACCCAGTTACAACCTAACAATAGGGGGAAGTGGGAAAGGGAGGGGAGGGAGGGGGCGTGGTTAGAGGGAGGAGGATTGGTGGGATCATACCTGTGGTGCATCTTACAGGGGTATTTGCGAAACTTGGTAAATGTAGAATGTAAATGTCTTGGCACAGTAACTGAGATAATGCCA